>NC_073353.2:6115000-6415000 GCF_027580225.2 Misgurnus anguillicaudatus | reverse complement strand
TTGGATTTTTAACAGTGAACCTAACCCATGTTAAGTATAGAATAACAGTAAACTCATAGAAACGACTGAATAACACAAACATAACTATGGCAATTACACTGAGATCTAAAGCATTCAATATCAATCAAAATTTCATCATCTTCAGTGTAGTCACTCTTTGTCTAGAGTTTTCAGAAATGAACTCTTGACATTTGATCAAAACTGCTTGAGGTTTCACACTAAACTTATTGTGAAACAATATTGAAGAAGTTCATCTTTGTTCTGAGCTCTTAGTGGCTGCTTTTTAGTATTCAGCCCAAGTCATCATTTTAAAACAAATCTAATGAATCTAATGAAAGAAAATAATATGTTTTGCAAAAGTATATTTTTGTCTACAAAAGTATTTTTCAAACAAGATCATAAGAAACATTTCTGTCAAGTATTATAAATCTGTTGAACTGTATTGCAGTTAGCAGTATTCTGTCAATAAGTGCATTTACTGTACTGCAAAATACAGTGCAAGCTTAAAGTTTTTATTTTTTTAAGACATCATACTATTGTATTGAATTGACGTGAGATTAACTCAGATTTAAACCATTGAATCTGTGTAAGATCTCATTTTAATACGATCTGTCAAGGTCATAACTGAAGAAGCTGCCGTCACATTGATCGTATCAGGTTTAAGAAAACAAAAAATAAGATTGAAGAACATCAAGGAGTTAGATCACACTGTTGTAAAGCTTTATGTTGTGTAGAGGGCTCTTACAGCACAAGAAAACAAACAATACACTATAAACCATCACCTTCTTCCAGTATAGTGTGTTTGTGTGTGTGTGTGTGTGTGTGTGTGTGTGTGTGTGTGTGTGTGTGTGTGTGTGTGTGTGTGTGTGTGTGTATGCGCATGTGAGTTTAAAACCGTCACACAGCTCGAGTTCTGATGGATTTTCCACCCCCTATGATTGCCAGGATATAATCGGCCTGATCATTGGTTATTCAATGTCTGATAGTGGGAAAATTGGCTTTTATCGGCCAAAATAGGATGATACATTAGAGCATAATGAAATACAAGTCTATGGCATTTTTATTTAAAAGTTAATGAACTAGAGCTAAATGTTTGTGTACATGATTGTGTGTTTAAAGTTTGAATATGTCTTTGTCCTTCCTTTAAGAAAGATAAATAGTTCCTCTCTTGCTCTGGGTGAGTGTGTATTGTTTGTGTACAACAAACAGGTTGTGATTATACCATCTGTTTAGACAGACAGCTTTAAACAGAACTGACCTCAGATCAGCACACATTTAACCTTTGCTGACAGAATGACATTGTTTACTGTCCGGCGTGTAGTGTGTCTGTGATTTGTTTATTTGTTGTTTGATGACTACACTACTCTATGGCTGATGTGTCTGTTTTACCATGAATGATGACCTTGGTTTGTGTGGATTTAACACATACATCCTCTCTCTCTCTCTTTCAGTCTCTTTCACTTCTCTCTTGTGCCTTGCACTCTTTATAGATCCATAATTATAAACTTACAAACAGATCACTTTAATATCTCATTGGTTTCTTTTGTTTTCATTTCATACTGCTCTTCATGTATTCCTCATGTAAATAAAAATATCCAGTAATCTCTAGAGACACAACATACATCTCAATAAAAATCTTAACATGTTTAGATTTGCCAAGATTAAAGTTCTGTGATAATACACAAAGTTATGTAGAATCTGATACAAAGAGGAGACCTAAAAGAAATTTATATTACGTAAAGAATTTGTGCATCATTATAACAAACATACAGATTGTGAGTATTTGTGGGTATAAACGTGTGTGTTGTGTGTAAATGTATATAAAAAAATGGACGACTATGAGCAGGTGTTCATTATTTTCAAATAATTCAAATGACCAAAGTCAATTATTCCTTTTATACCACGGCTACCACAAACATTGATCTTGTGGTTACTTTAAGGTCAAAAGACAGGTCAAAATAAAGCATTCAACAGACCCGTGGTATAGCCTGTATACAGTGACAGTGTTAATTTTGGCAGCAAATTCTGATTTAGTCTTAGTCTTTTGAATAACACACCATTTAGTTTTAGTCTTATTTTAGTCATCTGAAATCTTTTAGTCTTAGTCAGTGTTGTTTTTGGCAGCCCTTTTAGTTTTAGTTTTAGTCTTAGTCTTTTGGACGAAAATGCTTTTAGTTTTAGTCACATTTTAGTCACTTATAAAATTTATAGTTTTAGTCAAGTTTTAGTCGACGAAAACACAAAAAGGTTTTAGTCAAGTTTAAGTCAATTTTAGTAAAAAAAGTATTTTTTAACCAATGAATTTAGGTTAAAAAGTGTGGTGTATTTAATACAATTAAAATGTGCATTAAATGAATAGTCTACTCATTTTCAATATTAAAATATGTTATTACCTTAACTAAGAATTGTTGATACATCCCTCTATCATCTGTGTGCATGCACGTAAGCGCTGGAGCGCGCTGCAACGCTTCGATAGCATTTAGCTTAGCCCCATTCATTCAATGGTACCATTTAGAGATAAAGTTAGAAGTGACCAAACACATCAACGTTTTTCCTATTTAAGACGAGTAGTTATACGAGCAAGTTTGGTGGTACAAAATAAAACGTAGTGCTTTTCTAAGCGGATTTAAAAGAGGAACTATATTTTATGGCGTAATAGCACTTTTGGGAGTACTTCGACTCGGCGCAGTAACACCCTCCCCTCTCCCATTATGAGAGTGAGAAGGGGAGCGGACTTTTCAGGCGAGTCGAAGTACTCTCAAAAGTGCTATTACGCCATAAAATATAGTTACTCTTTTAAATCCGCTTAGAAAAGCGCTACGTTTTATTTTGTACCACCAAACTTGCTCATATAACTACTCGTCTTAAATAGGAAAAACGTTGATGTGTTTGGTCACTTCTAACTTTATCTCTAAATGGTACCATTGAATGAATGGGGCTAAGCTAAATGCTATCGAAGCGTCGCAGCGTGCTCCAGCGCTTACGTGCACACACACAGATGATAGAGGGATGTATAAACAATTCTTAGTTAAGGTAATAACACATTTTAATATTGAAAATGAGTAGACTATTCCTTTAAGGTTGTCCATGAGGGCTTGCCGTTGTTTTAGTCGGTGTCATAACGCATGTCATAACAAAAAGTTATGAAGAAAAAAGTTGAGCCTAATATACCCTCATGTTGAGTTTGTGTGTTACGCTGAGACCATGCTTATAAAGTTGAGAAACGCGTGCTTTGCCTTATTCAAATACACCACAAAAAGTATTGGAAATGGGCTTAGGTTTGACAAGTAGATACATGTAAAACCTTAAGCTTACTATGAAATGTGTCACAAGCCGAATGTTGAGTAAAATTGAATGTATATGATATGTTAACAGCGTGACTTGTTAGTTACCTTTAAAAAAATATTAGCGTGATGAGCCTTCATGTGCAGCTTGAGGTTGGTGGTCTTCTTCCCACCTAGTTTGTGGCCCATTTATCGTCGTCTCCCTTTATGCATTCCGTTTTTCTGTCTGATGGATTATACTGAAAGTATGTCCATAAATCATCTCGTCGTTTCCGTTTATTGGCGTCACTGCTACTGTCCTTCAAACTCGCCACAGCCGCAGGTGTGTTGTTGTTGTTGTTGTTTGAAATCTGGTGCGCGTGCACGGCATGGCGGCAGCGGGTGGTGGGCATGAGCGTGAGTGAGACTGTGTTGACCCAAAACAAGGATAGGAAGCGGCAGCATGGTGTAACACGGGTTAGAATTCAGCAATATATGAAACAGAGGGAAATTAATATAATTTTCAAATAATTTTAATTCTAATAAAATGCTAAAAGTAGTAAACAAAAAAGCTGATTAAAGTCATTGTAGTTTAAAATAATAAATAATAAATTGATTAAAAATGACTAAATGCTTAAGTGATGTAATCAGTCTAAGCCGAGACTGCGTGTGATGTCATAGACGTGAGACGCAGAGCAGTGACAGACACGCATTGCTGATCGCGAGAGAAACACCAAAGTGAATCTAAGGCAAATATCTAAATAATCCTTTCTGATATTCAAATAATATGATGCATATTATGTTGTAGACCTATTATTTAACTATATTGGGTGATTTTTAGAACGGGATTATTGATATTGTCGCGGAGGATTCCTGATTGAGAACCCCTGTAAAATCCAATGCGGGTATAAAAGTGTATGAAACCCCCCGGATTTGGTGAGTTTCAACCTAATATTGTTCAAACTATTGAAAACTTGAATGGTTTATATGTTTACTGAAGTTCTATATTCCAATTAAGCACTTAAATGCTGTTTTGCACATGATGACATATTCTTGTATATTTTATATATGCTGAATGATATAGAAAATGATTTTGTGTGTGAAATAGTTTCTGAAGAAGTGTGAAATGTAATATAATATTCCATTTGAGCACTTAAGTGTTATACAGCACATGATTACATATTCTAGTATGTATATATGTTGAATATGAGATGTTAAAGGTTTTTGAATACTATTTTCATATAGAATGATAGTTAAATGATGAACGTGTAGTGTATATTGAGATGTTCTAAATAATATGGTGTAAATGCTTTTGAAACTTAAGATGCTGTTTGTATAAACAGGTCAGGTTTTTTGTGTGATTGGATCAAACCCTTCATATACTGTGATGGCGAGCCTCCCAACCGAACTGTTGATTTGAGAGAACTGCAGACGGAGAAATCCTTTGCAAACCATTGGATTAGTGTTTACTACTGATCAGGTGGAATTCATTTCATTGTGTATATTCTGATCGGAGGGAAATCAGATTTTCCTTCATTGATTTCTTTGCACTACTGACTGTTGAAACACAGTTCTCATCTACACTGAAGGACTTTTGCATACACTAACATATCTTTTCATTCGGATGACAAAAGGACATTCATTTATACACAGACTGAGAAAATATTGACTGATATTGCTTGATTGTTCAAAGAGTTAAACTGTTCTAATTGAACTATTGTGATGATGTACTTTTAAATGATGTACTTTTCTTTATTTTGATTGTTTTATTTGGGAAAATCTTTTCTATGAGTAAAATATAAAAGGTTGAACAGGAGAACACTAAAACTCAAATATAAGAAAAGATCTTATTAAACTGAAAGTTAGTGAAACTAAATATCTATAAACCAAAATAGAAACTAAACAACTTAAACATAAATAAAATAACTAGAAGCAAATAGAAAGTAAACTATTTAAATAGTTAAAAGAGCTCAAAGATAAAAGAAGACAACAGAACAATTATTTCATTTGTTTCACTTGTTTTATTTTATTATTGTTGTGATTGTTACATTTGTTTCCAGTATTCTGCACTAACAAAAATACATTTCAGTCGTTTCTACGTATTATCTGTGTACTTGTGTGCCTTAATTACTTACCCTCCTGTAACGAACCTAATCACTGGTCCAATATCAGGTATTTAGAGCAACCTGTACCTGTTTTAGAAACTGTTGTTACAGAAGTGGCGAGCCAGCAGCCAGGAGTGGTATAGTTTGTAAAGTCTAAAAATTTTAAAAGGCACAAATATAAAATAATCTTTCTAAGTGGTGCAAATAGTCAAAATGGAAGTAATCGAGCTTGAAAACGTTGTAATTGAAAATGCAGTAATAATTAGGGGACTAACCAACACAGAAATTGATGAAGATCTAACTGACTTCCTGAACAAATATGGTAGAATCCATAGACACCTTACCATAGACGATCCCAAATCGCTTTACCATAGAGAAGTAATTGTAGAGTATGGCAGTCATTCTGCAATAATGGCTCTCAAACCCCTGTTGCCCTACATTTTCAATAGCCCACACAACGTAGCTTACCACATAAAGCTTCTAGCAAGTGTTTATGCATCACCAGTAACTGAGAGTGCTACAACGCATTATTTTGCTGAATTGAAGAGGATAGCAAAGCTCAGTGGGAAAACTTTCGACGATCTCTTGAAAGAGCAGCTTCTTGCAAATGCAACTGATGTCTTTGACAATCCAGCAGATGAAGATGACCGTGAGTCAATTAAAATTACTGGTCACTCTCCCTCTGACATTCCGCTTCCAACCAAGCGAACTGAGCATTCAGATGAGAGATGGAACTCTGAGACAGCCCGAAGAGTTAGTACAGGAAGTTTCTCACCCACACTTGAGACAAAAGATGTAAACCCACCTGAAGTCCAAAGAATGATCATTGAGCACATTGTAAAAAGTGAGGGAGCTTCAACCTCTAGTGCGTCATTCAGGCTAAGAGTGTTCTCAGGCAAAGTTCCCAGACCGATTAGTGAAGTCGATTATGATACCTGGCGGAACAGCGTAGAATTAATTCTCCAAGATCCTTCTCTGTCTGACTTGCATCGTTCCAGGAAGATCTTAGACAGCCTGCTGCCGCCAGCGTCGGAGATTGTCAAGCAGTTAGGTGCAAAAGCCTTACCTGCTGCTTACCTTGATGTTCTTGATAGTGCTTTTGACACCGTAGAAGATGGTGACGACCTCTTTGCTAAGTTTTTGAACACGCTGCAAAATGCAGGGGAAAAACCTTCCTTGTACTTACAACGATTGTACACCAACCTTCTCAAAGTGATGAAAAGAGGCGGTATTCCTGTCCATGAAGCTGACCGACAGCTCCTAAAACAATTCTGTCGAGGCTGTTGGGATGAGACTCTAATAACTAACCTTCAGCTTGAACAAAAAAGGAACAAACCACCTGCTTTCCCTGAACTACTTCTGCAATTGAGAAGTGAAGAAAACAAATACTTCACAAAAGAAAGTCGCATGAAGCAGCACTTGGGAGTACAGAGACAGAAAGCTAGTTCTCATGTCGTCACTGCTAATCCTCTTGATCTTAACCACAATGAAGTTTCAGAACATACAGAAGTGGCTGAATTAAAGAAACAAATCGCTAAACTTCAGAGCCAGCTCTCTAAGCAGAGGAACGTACCGACAAGACAAAGTGAATTGCCGTCAAATGATGCTGTTCTTGAGCTAAAGCAACAAGTCACAGAGCTCCAGAGTCAGATGACCAAGCTCAGAATACAAAAGAACTCCGAGCCAAAGAGCAATTTAAGCAAATCAAAGCAAGGAAACGCACAAGTTCGCAAAGACCCTCCTACAGCTGACAATAAGCAACCTCACAGGCCTAAGCCAGGCTATTGCTTTCGATGTGGCGAGGATGGACATGTTGTTTCAATTTGTGAGAATGATCCAAACCCATCCCTTGTGAATGATAAGAGAAAGCAGTTAAAAGAACATCAAGTCCAATGGGATAGTCAGTATGGTCCGAGTGCCTCAGAAACTTTAAACACCACCCAGCTCTTGTAGCGAGACGTACGAGGGCTGTCACTTGTCAGAATAGTCTCAAGAAACCAGTGAACATGTGCAACTTGAATTCCCATGCTAAGAACCGTCCAGTTGGTCTACCCAAAGGATTAATTGGTACCAAATGCACTGCTCAAGTGAACATTGAAGGAAAACCTTGCTCTTGTCTACTTGACACAGGGTCTCAAGTGACCACTATTTCCCATTCGTTTTATGAACAGAATTTACCTGGACTAAGCATAACTTCTCTAGACAACCTGCTGGAAATAGAAGCAGCAAATGGACAAGCAGTACCCTACCTGGGGTTTGTTGAAGTGAAAATTGCATTCCCCAAAGACTTTCTTGGATCTGACGTTGAGGTTTCTACCCTTGCCCTGGTTATTCCAGAAACTGGTGGCACTGCCCAACCAAAGGTGCTAATTGGCACGAACACCTTGGATCTCGCATACGACAAACATCTTGAAACAAATGATTCAGTCTGTCAAGCCGTCCCCTTTGGTTACAAAGCTGTGCTTCAGACCATCGAACACAGACGTCAGCAGAAAATCGACAGCAGCATAGGAATCGTTAGGCTTCCTGATGTTACCCCTACTGTTGTTCCTGCGGGTCAAAATGTTGTTCTTGAAGGAGTGGTTAGTGTAAAGGGACAAGTAGCTGAAAAATGGGCTGTGATGGAACCCCCTTCACGTTCACCTTTTCCAGGAGGATTGCTAGTTGCCACTTGTTTACTTAACCTACCTCGGCATCCATCACATAAAGTCCCAGTGGTGTTGAAGAACGAGACCGAGCATGATATCATCATCCCTGGGAAAAGTGTCATTGCGGATATTCATGCACTGCAGAAAGTGATGTCAGACAATGTTGTGCAACCTGATGGTTCAGAGTCAAGTGTCCATGCAAAATCCACCAAAGAACTTTCCTTTGACTTCGGTGATTCCAGTTTGCCAGAAGAGTGGAAAAGAAGAATCACTCAGAAACTGCGCGCCATGCCCGAAGTTTTTGCATTGCACGACATGGATGTTGGACAAACAAGCAAAGTAAAACACACCATCAAATTACACGACGAAACCCCCTTCAAGCACAAAGCAAGACCAATCCATCCCAACGATCTTGAAGCTGTCCGCAGACATTTAGAGGAATTGCTTGATGCTGGTATCATCCGTGAATCAGAGTCATCCTTCTCTTCCCCTATTGTTGTAGTAAGGAAGAAGAACGGCGACATAAGACTTTGCATCGACTACCGCAAATTGAATACGCAAACTATCAAGGATGCATATGCCTTACCTAACTTGGAGGAAACCTTTTCAGCACTTCGAGGTTCAAAATGGTTCTCAGTGCTTGATCTTAAATCTGGGTATTACCAGATCGAACTGGAAGAGAAAGACAAACACAAGACCGCTTTCGTATGCCCATTAGGTTTCTGGGAATTTAACAAGATGCCTCAAGGGATAACGAATGCTCCCAGCACATTCCAAAGGCTGATGGAGAAGTGCATGGGCGACATCAACCTCTCAGAAGTCCTAGTGTTCTTGGATGATTTGATTGTCTTCTCAGATACCCTAGAAGAGCATGAAAGACGTCTTCTCCATGTTTTGGGACGTTTGAAAGATTATGGATTAAAGCTTTCGTTGGAAAAGTGCAAGTTTTTCCAGACGTCAGTAAAGTATCTCGGTCACATCGTTTCAGAAAGTGGTGTGGAGACAGATCCCCAGAAAGTAGAAGCCATCAAGACCTGGCCAAGTCCGAAGAACTTGAAGGAGTTGCGTTCCTTCCTGGGATTCTCCGGTTATTACCGACGATTTATAAAGGACTATGCAAAGATAGTGAAGCCATTAAATGAATTAACTGTGGGATATCCTCCTCTTCAGAAGAGTTGCAGGATGAAAAGTAAGGAAAGGACTTACCTTGACCCCAAAGCACTTTTCAAAGAGCGGTGGACAGCTGACTGTCAGCAAGCCTTCGAAACACTCATCTCAAAGCTTACTGAAGCACCAGTGTTAGGATTTGCAGATCCTGGGTTGCCGTATGTGCTACATACAGACGCGAGCACTACTGGACTAGGTGCAGCACTCTATCAGGAGCAAGAGGGAGTGCTACGAGTAATTGCGTACGCCAGTCGAGGGTTGTCAAGAAGTGAAGCCCGGTATCCTGCTCACAAGCTAGAATTCCTAGCCTTGAAATGGGCGGTTACGGAAAAGTTTTGCGATTATCTCTATGGAAGCAGTTTCAAGGTGATCACTGACAGCAACCCCCTTACTTATGTATTAACTTCAGCCAAGTTGGATGCAACAAGCTATAGGTGGTTGTCTGCTTTGTCTACATTCTCCTTTACTCTTCAATATCGACCTGGAAAGAACAACCTCGATGCGGATGCACTTTCGAGACGACCTCATGGTGATCTGGTAAATGATCCTACATCTCAAAAGGAACAGGATCGAATACGCCAGTTTACTTTGTACCATTCACCTGAAATGACAGATTCCAGCTCTGTTTCCATGGATGCAATCCAAGCAGTCTTTGAAAGACATTCCTTATGCGAAGCAGGTGACAGTAATTGTATCACTCTTGTTGAGTCACTTTCCATGAGCCCAGATGCAATTCCTAAAGATTATGAGCAAATGGAAGGATCTTCTGTTGTTCCCAGCATGTCAGAACAGGAATTGAGAGAGAAACAGAGAAATGATCCAGCCATGCGGGAAATAATTATTCAATTGGAGTCAGGATGTACTATCTTACCTGTACTTAGACGTGAGCTTTCAGAACTTCCTTTCCTGTTGAGAGAATGGAAAAGACTTGAGTTAAAGAATGGAGTTCTCTATCGCAAAAGAGCCGTAGGAGACTGTACAACTTACCAGCTTGTTCTACCACCTGACTTAAGAGCCATGATCATGGAGAGTCTACACGATAATATGGGTCACATGGGAATAGAACGGACCCTTGATCTCATCCGGTCCCGTTTCTATTGGCCCAAAATGGCCATGGATGTGGAAAATAAAGTCAAGACCTGTAATCGCTGTGTGTGCAGAAAAACCTTACCAGAAAGAGCCGCCCCACTAGTGAACATCCAAGTTACCCGGCCACTAGAGTTAGTGTGCATGGACTTTTTGTCATTGGAACCCGACCGTAGTAACACCAAAGACATCTTGGTAATAACAGACTTCTTCACCAAGTATGCGGTCGCGATTCCCACCCCAAATCAAAAAGCCCGAACGGTTGCAAAAACTCTGTGGGAACACTTCATAGTGCATTACGGTGTGCCTGAAAAACTCCACAGTGATCAAGGACCCGACTTTGAATCCAAAACGATCAAAGAACTCTGTGAAATTGCTGGTATCAGAAAAGTCAGAACTACACCGTACCATCCTAGAGGGAACCCGGTTGAGCGTTTCAACCGCACGCTGCTAGGAATGCTCGGTACCTTGAAGGCTCAAGAGAAAACCAGATGGAAAGAATTTGTGAAACCACTTGTACATGCTTATAATTGTACAAAGCACGAAACGACAGGATTCACACCGTACGAACTAATGTTCGGACGACAACCAAGGTTGCCAGTTGATTTGATTTTCAACACTACAGTAAGTCAAGACAATCCTAAGTTCCACTCACAGTATGTGCAATCACTGAAATCTCATCTCCAAGAGAGCTATAAATTAGCTCAGAAGAATGCAGCTAAATCTGCGGAAAGAAACAAAGTCCGTTTCGACCGTAAAGTAATTGAGTCATCTCTCGAGGAAGGTGACCGTGTCCTGGTCAGAAATGTGAGAATACGCGGAAAACACAAATTGGCTGACAGATGGGATCCCGTGGTACACATTGTAGTGAGTCGTGCTGGTGAATTACCTGTCTATACAGTGAAACCCGAAAGACAAGAAGGTCCCTTACGAACATTACACAGAGATTTGTTGTTACCCTGTGGATTCTTATCTCCGCTGATGGAAGATGAAACTGATGTAACAAAACCTCAGAAAAAGCGGGTAACTAGACAAAACAGAGATGAGGAAACCGACGAATGTCAGGAGAACTATCAAAGTTCCGATGAAGATGACTATGTACCCCAATTCTCTGAAGTTCCAACCATTACCACACAAAGGTTCATCAAAGAGTACAATGTGGTCAGGAAACCTAAAGACATTTCTTATAACTCTGATTCTGAAATTCAAACTTCTGTCCCAAGTCATGGTTCAGATACTGTGAATGTAAGAAATGTACACCGAGAAAATGATTCTTCTGAAATGGAACACTTACCTGATGTTCAGTACTTACCTGAAACCCAGACTTCATCCCTTGGAACAGGACCTGTAAAGGAAAACCTGGAAGAAAGAAACAACTTACCTCAAGTAGAGCAGCAAACACTAGATGTACCTGATGGAAATGAGGACAATAAAACACAAGCTGTCCAAGTTGAGGAAAATGTAGCTGATGTTCCATTAAGGAGAAGCAGAGCAGAATCAGCTGAATCTACTGAACTTACTGAACCTGTGGAAGAAACAGATCAAAGTGAAAGTGAGGATGAAATTCGGTTAAGAAGGTCCAAAAGAGTGAAGCAGAAGTCAAAAAGACTGACTTACCCAGAAATGGGAAACCCAATGATATCCATTATCCAATCTCTGTTGCAAGGACTGAACACTGCTTTTGTAGAGTCACTTGCAGAACATCCCAAACCTATAAGACACCCCAAGGTCTAAAGTCTTAGGTCTTAGCTATGCAAAGGGACTTGCATAGATTTAAGAGGGGAGGGTGTAACACGGGTTAGAATTCAGCAATATATGAAACAGAGGGAAATTAATATAATTTTCAAATAATTTTAATTCTAATAAAATGCTAAAAGTAGTAAACAAAAAAGCTGATTAAAGTCATTGTAGTTTAAAATAATAAATAATAAATTGATTAAAAATGACTAAATGCTTAAGTGATGTAATCAGTCTAAGCCGAGACTGCGTGTGATGTCATAGACGTGAGACGCAGAGCAGTGACAGACACGCATTGCTGATCGCGAGAGAAACACCAAAGTGAATCTAAGGCAAATATCTAAATAATCCTTTCTGATATTCAAATAATATGATGCATATTATGTTGTAGACCTATTATTTAACTATATTGGGTGATTTTTAGAACGGGATTATTGATATTGTCGCGGAGGATTCCTGATTGAGAACCCCTGTAAAATCCAATGCGGGTATAAAAGTGTATGAAACCCCCCGGATTTGGTGAGTTTCAACCTAATATTGTTCAAACTATTGAAAACTTGAATGGTTTATATGTTTACTGAAGTTCTATATTCCAATTAAGCACTTAAATGCTGTTTTGCACATGATGACATATTCTTGTATATTTTATATATGTTGAATGATATAGAAAATGATTTTGTGTGTGAAATAGTTTCTGAAGAAGTGTGAAATGTAATATAATATTCCATTTGAGCACTTAAATGTTACACAGTACATGATTACATCTGCTAGTATGTATATATGTTGAATATGAGATGTTAAAGGTTTTTGAATACTATTTTCATATAGATAGTTAAATGATGAACGTATAGTGTATATTGTGATGTTCTAAAGAATATGGTGTAAATGCTTTTGAAACTTAAGATGCTGTTTGTATAAACAGGTCAGGTTTTTTTGTGTGATTGGATCAAACCCTTCATATACTGTGATGGCGAGCCTACCAACCGAACTGTTGATTTGAGAGAACTGCAGACGGAGAAATCCTTTGCAAACCCTTGGATTAGTGTTTACTACTGATCAGGTGGAATTCATTTCATTGTGTATATTCTGATCGGAGGGAAATCAGATTTTCCTTCATTGATTTCTTTGCACTACTGACTGTTGAAACACAGTTCTCATCTACACTGAAGGACTTTTGCATACACTAACATATCTTTTCATTCGGATGACAAAAGGACATTCATTTATACACAGACTGAGAAAATATTGACTGATATTGCTTGATTGTTCAAAGAATTAAACTGTTCTAATTGAACTATTGTGATGATGTACTTTTAAATGATGTACTTTTCTTTATTTTTATTGTTTTATTTTGGAAAATCTTTTATATGAGTAAAATATAAAAGTTTGAACAGGAGAACACTAAAACTCAAATATAAGAAAAGATCTTATTAAACTGAAAGTTAGTGAAACTAAATATCTATAAACCAAAATAGAAACTAAACAACTTAAACATAAATAAAATAACTAGAAGCAAATAGAAAATAAACTATTTAAATAGTTAAAAGAGCTCAAAGATAAAAGAAGAACAACAAAACAATTATTTCATTTGTTTCACTTGTTTTATTTTATTATTGTTGTGATTGTTACATTTGTTTCCAGTATTCTGCACTAACAAAAATACAATTCAGTCGTTTCTATGTATTATCTGTGTCCTTGTGTGCCTTAATTACTTACCCTCCTGTAACGAACCTAATCACTGGTCCAATATCAGGTATTTAGAGCAACCTGTACCTGTTTTAGAAACTGTTGTTACAATTGCTGATACTTTTTAGCTAAAAACAGACAGTTTTCACACAAAATAGGCAGAAATGACATACATTATGAACGTCAGACTTATAATCATTTTCGTTCCGTCTCGTAAATGAAAACTCGAAAGCGTCTCGTCATGTTTTTGTCACCTTAGAGACATTTTTAGCTAGTCATCGTCGCGTTAGTGTCATAAAAAATAGGTGCGTCAACGAAATCATTTCGTTATTGTCATCGTTGACGAAAACAACACTGGTCTTAGTCTAGTTTAAGTCAACTAAATATCATAAGAGTTTTAGTCTAGTCTTAAGTTTTTTAGTCATTGGAAGTATCCTTAGTCTGTTATGGAATGGTAAGCAGTGCTTTAAGTGGCCCAAAAGAAGTGCCGGTACTCTATTTTTCTTTCTTTTTTTTGCTGACTGGACTTCTATATTGAAGGGGTTTTATATTTAGCAGTCAACAGACGAGCTTGTAAAAAATAATAAATCCTTATATAAGTTTGTGGATTTGCTTGAGCTAAAAATAGCTATTGAACATACATAAAATGTGCAAAAGGTAGATATATAAGTAAAATTTTCAGCATGGTCAAATGCTAAAACTAGTTGTTCAGATAGAGCTTAAAAACAAAAACTTTAAAATGACACCAAGACCATGTGTATGGGTTCAAGAATAACAAAATACTGGCAATTTAAAACTAGAAAGTCATCACTTTATTTTTTCCCATTGTTTTCCATTTTGCGGGTGGTAAAACTACTGTGCGCGTCATTCAAATTCATTGAAATTTCGTTGGGCAGTGTCCCAAACCAAAAAGGGCACCAAGGGGGTGGTACTATTAGTTATATTACTAGCATCAACTTAGACAAGTGATTATAATGGGAAATATAATAACAAGAATTAAAGTGTGACAAAAAATATTCAATATGATTTACCTGCTGGCTTGATGGATCTTTGAATCCATGTTTGCAATGTTGAACTGCCTTTAAAAGCAGCCTCCCTTTCCGTTCTCTGTCTTTATTTTGTGAAGGCATTTGTGTGTTTTGTATTTTTGCCTACAAAGTGTGCCAACAACAGCAAATTTAGTGTTTATATTAACTTAGATCTGATCGGGAACATTAAATCCATTAGACAAGCGATAAGAATGTGGATATTTTGTTGTTGTTTGCTTGCTAAGTTGTTAGCACTTTTACATTTTACAAATACATACAGTAAACAAACTTCCAAATGAGTAATTCTGCGGTTTAACAGCTGATATAATGTAATAAATCTACCTGTTAATGCAACGAACTTCAGAAACTGTCGTCCAGCTGCGGAGCGGGCGGGAAAACACGAAGTGGAGTAGCGGAATCAGTGGATCTTTAGCGATCTTTAGGATCTTTTTATAGATCACAACCTTTGCGTGCAAAATTAAGGAGGATAAAATACGGGAGATTTAAGGGAAAATACTAATACAGGAGGGCGGGAAAGAAGGGTAAAATACGGGACTTTCCCGGCCAAAACGGGATACTTGACGGGTAGGAGTCACACCTCTCGACACCACGTTGAGGCTGACTGACAGCAAAGGCGACGCATGCGCTTTTAACTTGTAAACTCAAGGGTGTATGGGTAATGTAGTCTCTGCTCTCGTGGGACGAATTAGGAAGTGTACATTGTGAAGAGCGCTCTGAAAAGCGGCAGCGCAGCCAAAGGATTAAAACCTCTGATTTAAACAGATGTGCAAATGAGCGTTCCGGTACGCTAAAAGCACGTTCTGGGCTCAGGGAGAGGTGGTGGTACGCTCAAGAGCTATTTTTAGAAGTGGCGATACTGAGTACCGGCGCGTTCCGGCCCACTTAAAGCACTGATGGTAAGGTTTGAATATGCAATACAGACACAGATTTAATGGTTGTTGTAGAAAACACTTATTTTATTTTATTCTTAATGTCAAAAACACTGACCTTGGCTTTTTCACAAAAGATAATTTCACATAAAATAAGCATAAGACCCGCTCTACCTAAAAATATACATGGTCCCTGAAAAAGATATGCATTCTCCCTAAATGACATGCACACTCAGACACACGCACGCATGACGGCAGACACACAGACACGCACGCACTTTGTCCAGTCATGTAACAGCACAACATCTACTATAATAGCAACGTTACACATTTCATTCAATTTGATATGCATAAAGACACCTGTCCACCCCATACAATCAGTAAAGTCCAACTACTAACATGGCCAAGACTAAAGAGCTATCCGAAGACACTGGAGACAAAATTGTACACCTCCACAAGGCTGGAAAGGGCTACGGGGAAATTGCCAACCAGCTTGGTGATAAAAGGTCCACTGTTGGAGCAATCATTAGAAAATGGAGAATGCTAAACATGACTGTCAATCTCCCTCGGACTGGGGCTCCATGCAAGATCTCACCTCGTGGGAGCTCAATGATCCTAAGAAAGGTGAGAAATCAGCCCAGAACTACACGGGAGGAGCTGGTCAATGACCTGAAAAGAGCTGGGACCACCGTTTCCAAGGTTACTGTTGGTAATACACTAAGACGTCATGGTTTGAAATCATGCATGGCATGGAAGGTTCCCCTGCTTAAACCAGCACATGTCCAGGCCCGTCTTAAGTTTGCCAATGACCATTTGGATGATCCAGAGGAGTCATGGGAGAAAGTCATGTGGTCAGATGAGACCAAAATAGAACTTTTTGGTCATAATTCCACTAAATGTGTTTGGAGGAAGAAGAATGATGAGTACCATCTCAAGAACACCATCCCTACTGTGAAGCATGGGGGTGGTAGCATCATGCTTTGGGGATGTTTTTCTGCACATGGGACAGGGCGACTGCACTGTATTAAGGAGAGGATGACCGGGGCCATGTATTGTGAGATTTTGGGGAACAACCTCCTTCCCTCAGTTAGAGCAGGAATTCAAAACATGTATTTAAATTAGCCCATCATGTGTGTTACTGGTGTAAGGGTGGATTTGCTACAGTGGTTCAGTCTGAACGCCAAAATGACTGAGAAATGTTAACAGCAAGATGGTGTAAAACTGTGTATTTCTGGTCAATTATCACCCTTCTGTAACTTATACCAATGACGAAAGTTAGTGCAGTTATGATATGTGGGAGAGCATTGCTAGAATATAAACATGGGCGTCGGAACCATTATACGTGGGTGGGACAGAACCCACCCACTTTTTAAGACCAATGATAATGGACCCACACACTTTTTCTCTAATTTAGCGCATTTGTCTGTTCACTTATCAAAGCGCTGTTAGTCAAAACCATTCCACTAGAGCAGGGATCCCAAACCGTTGTTTTTTTACACAGCAGACCCTTTTCAGCTTTTAAACATAATTCGCGGGGGTGAGTGGTCGCTGAGTTGCTGTTTGAGTAAAGTGCTGAAAAACCTCCTTTGCCAAATGTATAACGTTTTAAACAGAAGTAAAGGTCAAACAACCATGCATTAAGAAAATTAATAACTAAAAAATATTTGTTTCATTTCTGTGTTTTTAGATTTAAATTCCGTATTGGAATAAAAATGTATTTTTAGTTTTGTTATGTTTAATGCATTTATATCATGTTTTTGTTTGCTGTTTGTTTACAGGTGTGAAGAAATGAGAATTTCTGTCTTTTGAAACTATATGAATTTATAGACTTAGTTGTGTAACTTACTGTTATGGAAAACATTATTAACATGACATAATCACTAAAAGGTGTAAGCAACACAAATCACAAATAATCGACTAAACCAACAGCACTGAGTGTTATGACTCATTTGTTTATATTCAGCTTAGGATTTGTCTGTAAATATGATTTTATTGGTTAAATAATCATCACACACACCTGGAGAAAATACAGTTTGCCTAGAAGATAATAAAGATTAATCAGGCCTAGATACACACTGTGATCTTCAGTGTCCTCAATCTCCCACATTACCTCCTACACAAAACTTAAACAATATGCACAAAACTTACACTTCACATAGACAGTAGTGTAACCCAGGCCCGGTACTAGGCTTGCTGGACTGGGGGGGCAGTCAGGATTTTTGGGTGGGCAGCCATTTCTCGACTAAAATTATTCATACACTAAAATTATGGATGTTTCAATCCAATATTATTTTGCATATGTCTTATAATAAAAGGCCATTTATATGTCATTTTGCACATTCAAATTTTAAAAGTAGATGCAATTAGATTAATGATTTATAATGTTATAATGATTAAACTAGTTTGACACATTTAGTCACAGTTAATGAAATCAGGCAAGCAGGTGATATGAATACAAAGCTGTACATATAGCTATATTTTATTAATGTTTACACTGCATTTCATCTATTATTTCACTTATAGATAAATTAAAGCCATTGTTATACCTACCCTACCCAACATATGCCTTTATTCTAAATAAACACTTGTTAGGAACTTTATTTCCACTTCTCAAACATTTTCTTCATTTAAAATAATGTATTTTCAATGTGATATATGTGATAAGCTGTATTGTCATTAATTCCTGACCCTATCATACATGCTGCTGCAGCAACCTCAAATATCACAACAGAGCACAACGCTTTAAATAATATATTTTGAAACATCATGCAATTTGACATGCATGACAAATTTGTCAAAGGTTATCCTGTTTGCCTATAACAGCACCAGACAAAAGCACAAGCCCTAAAATACTGTACGTGTGATTTGCGACGAGACCAAAGATAAATCACACTGCTTTGTTCATAACACAGCAAATTAGATATTATAATACAACGCAACATTATAAAATACAACGTTTTACCTTACGATGACCTTGCGGAGTGAAAGCTCCTCCTGAACTTAAAAGTCTGTAGATTTTTGTGTGTGAAGTTTTTTCTCAAACGCGAGCTGAATGAGCTGATGATGAAAAAAAACGCTAAAATTTGATTTTAAAACTGCACGCGATGCTCAGCTGTTACAATACTGTATATTTACTGTATAACCATCTTATATCATTTATATCTACTATATAGTATGCCACAACCAAACTGCATATTCTAATTTTAATAAACAGAACTACGTCTAAAACAAACACATTAAATGCTGCTGGAGACTTGCCATTGGCTCAGGCTGTTGTATTTGAATGAATAAATAATGAGGTGAGTCAAAGAAAGGATAAGGGGATATTTTGGGCATGTTTTACTGTTTTAAGTTTTAAATTAATATGTGTTGGGTTATTACGTTTATGTAATACTAAATTGCATTGTTTCTAATATATATTTTAAAGATGTGTTGGTTTTTTTAGTTACCGTCATAGAGAACAGTAGTGCTTTTCCTGTGACTTAAATACTGCTGAAAAGACCTCCAAGGCTTGAATAAGCTAATCAGATGAGAGTGGGCGGGAGCTGTGAACTCTAGCGCTTGGCTAAAGAAGACATTTTTTGTTGAAAGACACTGCATTATTTTAAGGTTGGCTGGACATTTTTGGGGGGCAGAAGGAAAATCTGGGGGGGCAATGCCCCCCCCCCCCAGCCCCCCCGTAGACCCAGCCCTGGTGTAGCCTCTTTTGTTCAGTTTTAATGGACTTTGGGAAAACATCAATTCATTTGAACAAACGCACACACACACACACACACACACACACACACACACACACACACACACACGCACACACGCACGCACACACGCACACACACTGCTGATATTACAAAATCATACAGGAAGTTTAATTTGATGGGTAATGAATTTGTGTTGGGTTTTGAAATTTCTGTTCCTGAGGGGGTACAGAGGTGATGGGAGGTCATACTATGGGTTATTTTCAGTGATGACTTCTAAAAACACTCTTAAAGGATTCTTTTTAAAAAAACAGTATTTCTGACCTGAGGCCGGGATTAAGCAGATTTGACACAAATTTATTTGATTAACGTTTAAAGCATGCCAAGCTCATTTTCTACTGAGGTGGCAAATGCGTCTGAACACTTCACATGATCTTACACTATGGGTAACATTAAGATGAAATATATGTTTCTATTTTAGGGGAGAGCAGGGACGAAAGTACAATTTTTCAGAAAAACTTAATTTAAAAAGATAATGTTTTAGACAGATATATTTTTGCTGTGGTCACTACTCACAAGTGTGGTCTATCAAGGTGGAATTTTACACTTCAGTATAATTTCACTTTAAACATAAGCAGTTCATTGTTGTTTTTGACCATGTCAGCTGGGACAAAATATACATGCCCTTGTTAATATGTAACTGCAAACATATTTTGCCATTTATCTTTGCAAAAAAATTATCAAATGTTTCAAAACAGTACAAGCTTGAATTTTGAATTGAATACTTTTTTCAACAATATGAACACTATGAAAATTACATTTAATCAAATTAGAATGATATACATTCTGAACATAATGCAACAGTATTACCAGCGGGACAAAAAAAAAAACAAGTGTTACTTTCATCCTGAAAGGAACACCTGTCTAAATCTGATTTACTTTTATTCTGAAAAAAAAAAACTGAGAAAAGCAAACTTCAGGATGTATTACAGCATTTAATAACCTGAAGATTGATCAGTACTGCACTGTAACAAAAGTAGCATAAAGCAACTTGGTTTTGCAAGTCATTTTAACCTTGTCACGATCCTGCCAGTCTTTCATAGTAGTTCATAGTTGGTCTTGGTCATGGTCATGGTCATGGTCATGGTCATGGTCATGGTCATGGTCATGGTCATGGGGCAGGATCGTGGCGGTACCATGTTTTGTGTGGCAGCACATGGCCTTTTGTTTGAGTAGTGTGCTGCTGTGGCTCGTTTATATCCCCACCCCCTTGTCTCCTCGTTAATAATTCATTATTGGTTAACTCCCCTCACCTGTCCTTCCCTCGTTGTCTTGTTTAGTTTTCTTATTTAAGGCCCCAGTGTGTTCTGTCTTGTGCTGGATCGTTGTTTGTTTTGTACCGTTGCTGTTTGTGGCAACTCAATCTGCTTAGTCAAAGTTTCTAGTCAAGTCTGTTAGTCTTTGTAATTGTCTTAGTCAAGTTAGTCTAGTCTTGTCTGTAGTGTCATCTGTTCCTGTGCTGTTTTCCCCCACGTGGGCCTTTGTTTTCTGTTTGTTATAAACCCTGTTTTGAGTTCACCGTACCTTGCACTTGGGTCCCGTTCTCTGTGAATCATGACAAACCTACTATTTTAAGTTTTGACTTGAGAATAGTTGTGATGGCTTATTACAGTTTTTACCGATTGCTTACACGTTTTCAAAACTAACTCTCCTTTTTTCAAAACTCTACACACAATTCTCAAAACTGCACACACAAAAGGCAAAGTAGCTCACATCTCCTTCAAAATGCAACACTGCATTCAAAATGCCACAAACACATGTCAGAATGAACCATTTGCATCAAATGGCAAACACTTCTTTCATAATAATAGATTTTTGGATATACCATAAACACTGCTGTTCTAAATCTAAAGCTCTTTGGTCTTTCATGGGTTTATATCTACATTTCAATACAATGTTCTACAGTGAAACTAATCTGCTGAGAGGGGTAACAAGTACACGAGAAACGCCAATGCAATGTAGATACAGAAAATATTTATTAGTCCAAACATTACTGTTGTATACATTAGCATACAACAAAACTATAAACATGTAAACCAAAAGTATATTCTTTACAATAGAATACGCTCGAAATGATTTTGCCAAGTGGTTGATGTCCTCAGGGCACAACATTTTTCTAAATAAAACCTAAACCCACCCCAAACCCCAACCATAACCAAACCCTAAAATCAGAGGGACATGATAAGTGAAAAACAATGGTCTAGAAACAGATAAGCCTGATTGTAAGCTTAAACTTAAAACAAACTGTAAACTTATTTCTGAAATCTGATTGGTTGATTGAAATGTTGTCCCAGGGTCAACATAATGTTGCCCTGAGGACATCAACCACTTGACAAAATCAAGAGAGCCGTAGAGCTCAGTAAATTGTGTGGGGGTCCCGGTCCAGGAATTGGCAGGGGGGTGGGGTGCAGATTGCCAAAACAGGTTATCTGACCTTTGACCTATTTATAGGCCTATCTATACTACTGTAAAGCAAAGCAGTGATTGGTAAGTGATCAGTAAAGCATTTGATGTTTGCACATGTGAGGAGTATACTGTGTGACCTGGTGAATAAGTGAAGCATTTTGATTGGTTGTGTTTGGAAAAGGAAAGCAAGTCACTTGCTCAAAGATCTTTGTGTTTTAGGTATAATTGTGTGTAGTGTTTTGAAGTGTTTTATGCAATTGAAAACTGAGTCAAAGGCTGAGAAATAGCTTATGCTTTTGAAGATTTGGCATGTAGTTTTGCACTTTGTGTGAGAGGTTTCAAAAATCGTGAGACATGAAAAGAATTTGTGTGTAAGCAATCGTAAAAAACTGTAAAAAAAAAATTTTAATTAGTAAATGTAGCATAAAAATATATGTTGACTTGACAAAAATGTTACATTTTTTACAGTGTGTAACACATGAAACAAGAAACACGGCATGTTATTAAAAAAATGACCGCTTTAGGAATTTACTTATCATGGTTGAAAACAGCTTTGGAATGCAAATGAAGTCAGGGATCTGAGAAAATTAGAGGTTCTTCCCACTCAAAACTACAATCATGAAATGTTAGATTAGGATTTTATTTATTTGGGATCTGGGATTGAATGGATCGAGATACTTTGAAAATTACTGCTTTGCTCTTTATTCTGCTTAGTTTTAGTTGTGTCATTCAGATCGTTTAATGTTGGCCAACTTTTAAATATATTTTCATATTTATACGTTATAATGACTGATTATCCATTAAGTCGAGAGAGAGATAGATAGATAGATAGAGAGAGAGAGAGAGAGAGAGAGAGAGAGAGAGAGAGAGAGAGAGAGAGAGAGAGAGAGAGAGAGAGAGAGAGATTGCTTACAAAGCTGGCTCTGTTTGTCAAGGTAATTGGAATGACCTGTCTTACTCATAAAAAACAAATCAAACATCATCAGGGGAGAGTGTGGTAAAGCTGTGTCCCTATTTTCTTTTGTTTTCCATTCTTTAAATAAACAGCCAAAGTGTCTAGGAAGCCATTTAGTTTTGTCTCTTCAGATCAAGTTGTTCAGGTGTCAGGCTGGTGCTTACCATAGCTCATGTGCACATGCGACATTGTTTTATTGGCTGTGACAGCAGCAGAATGTAGCATCTGTCTCAGACATCAGCCAGACTTCAATCACAGAAATAAAAGACACAACTCTATATCACACACCGCCTTTGTCCCTCACTTCTTCACTGTCTTAGAGGTAATCACGTGCTATTTAATGCTGGTTATGAGGAGAGTAGGAGTAGAATGAAAGAAGAGACGTATCATGATATTGTCCACTTTCTTTAGCTCGAATATCTTTGGAGCCTCCTGTTGACCAAATGTCTCAGTTGAATGTGTTCAATCCAAACAGATCTGTTCTCTCGCTCTCTGTGTGTGTGCGTGCGTGTGTGTGTGTGTGTGTGTGTGTGTGCCTGCTTGGGTCTCTTTACATTCTGCTTAGCTGGGACTCAGATTCTGATTGTGACCTTGTCCTACATCAAGATCTTCTCCTGCTGTTCATCTTAAATCTGACCAATGCAGCAGCATATTTAATAATGAAGGAGGAGGGGAAGAGAAAAGGAGAAAGAGAAAGTAAAACAAAGGGAGTGCGATATCCCATAGGAACAAAGAGGAATAAGTTTAAAGCTGAAATGGCAAAAATGGTAAGAAGTGAAGTCAGTTCAGGTCTAACTTACCTTATTTTGTGTTACTGTTGGCTAGGGTTGCCACCTTTCTGAAATGGAAATAAGGAACGGGGGGGGGGGGGGTGCCTGGGTCCGGTGACATGCCCCCACGAAAGTCAATTTTGAAAAAAATTACCCCTGAAATGAAGACTTCTGATGAAAACAGTGGAAACTAATTAATAAATTTAGATAAATATTTTCATACAACTTCTTAAGCCTAAATATTTAATGAAAAGCAAAGTATGCCTAATAAGTATACAAGACTGAACCACATGTGAAATATAAAGGCAATCATGATCATTTTGCCAACAATGAACCATGGTTTAGACCCCACCCCCTTTTTAAACCTTGCGCAATCTAAATCCATAATTATTTAATAAGAAACCCATCAGAAATGATTGACACATTGAGACGGGAGGGACCGGGACACAGGAACAGAGGGAGAGCACTGGAGAGATAGTACAGGTTTAGCCTATCTCTTTTAATATAATCACTTTCTTATCAACTATATTTGAGTTTTAAAAATCCACATAATTACATACCATATGAGCCTCTGGAGACGACTGACGATCAAGAACCTTGACATAGCTCCATCCTGTGCCCGCAGTCTCTCCCTCCTCTTGTGATTATCTCCTCATGCGTGCTGCTTTATATCACACACTCCGCCGTGACAACCAGAAAAAACGCGATCGCATATGGTACAATTGGCCGTGTATTCATTGTCCCTCACGCATTCCAGCCACGGGTAGTCATTTTCTCATTCAATTCTATATTTTTGTGCTCGTTTCTTTTTCGCCGGCTGCTCGGATGCAGTCATTTTTACATTTCCCGCTGTTGTCACTTGTCGTCATCGTTGCTATGATACGCGACATCACATGACTGAAACGACCAATTAAAAGGACATTCCCTGACGTGGCTGCAGGATGTTAAAAATGCTACGCTGATCATAGATAAACAGAGGGAGACATTACCGCACCGTCAGGGTTTTCTTATACAAATGACGCGGTCTTTGTTCATGGCTGACATATTATAAGCTATGTGTCTGTCATGTATTTGCACTGAATTAATTTTCATAAAATACGGAACAAACTGCGTTCCGTATCAGTTCAATACGGAACAAGAATTTTATGTGTCAAATACGGGACGATTCCGGATTATACGGAACGGTTGGCAACCCTACTGTTGGCACAGTAGATTGCACAGCTTTATCCAGCTTTTTTCTTATTTCAGTCATGTGTGCTGATCCTAAACAGTGGGATGTAGCACAATACATTATGAACGTTAGGAATCAGAAGGTTTGTTGCTTGTGTATCTTATTAATTGTAAAGTGGGTCACTCATGAACTTTCAGAGTCACAATTTAAAGGAATAGTCTACTCATTTTCAATATTAAAATATGTTATTACCTTAACTAAGAACTGTTGAATCATCCCTCTATCATCTGTGTGCATGCACGTAAGCGCTGGAGCGCGCTGCGACGCTTCGATAGCATTTAGCTTAGCCCCATTCATTCAATGGTACCATAAAGTTAGAAGTGACCAAACACATCAACGTTTTTCCTATTTAATACGAGTAGTTATACGAGCAAGTTTGGTGGTACAAAATAAAACGTAGCGCTTTTCTAAGCGGATTTAAAAGAGGAACTATATTTTATGGCGTAATAGCACTTTTGGGGTTACTTCGACTCGCCTGAAAAGTCCGCTCCCCTTCTCACTCTCATAATGGGAGAGGGAGGGTGTTACTGCGCCGAGTCGAAGTACTCCCAAAAGTGCTATTACGGCATAAAATATAGTTCCTCTTTTAAATCCGATGAATGACGCTAAGCTAAATGCTATCGAAGCGTCGCAGCGCGCTTTAGTGCTTATGTGCACACGCACACAGATGATGGAGGGATGTATCAACAGTTCTTGGTTGGGGTAGTAGCATATTTTAGTATTGAAAATGAGTAGACTATTCCTTTAACATTGACTGCAGAATGTCACACCTCAACGTTTTAAAGATTTCCTAGTTGCTAAAACAGTCATGGAGGTAGAAACCTGCTGGATCCGTTTGGTCAGTTGTTCTGTAATGTTGGTAGGTAGGGGTGAGCACTTCAATGCTGCAGCATCGATAAATTGATGCCTAGAAGCTAATAATTTGGTATTGATGTTATCTAAAAAGTATCAATATCTAAATGATATTAATGATTTTATGATAAGTAAGTGTTCCTGTGTTTTCGACGATACACATCGATTGGTCTGCGACTGCGCAGCGTAATTGTTGAAAAATAACTTAAACATTTACAAACAACACACCCTAAAATGTATAAAGAGGCTGAACAAAAACAAGCTGCCAAGTCTCCCAGTGTCTGTTACAGGAGTTTTCAGGGAGGGAAACCCTATCTAAGCAAAAATCTACTTAATTACTGTACTCCCTGTCTTTGTTGTTACCATTAGATGAATAATGTAAAAGACTGGAGTCAATTATGATGTTTTTATCACGGTAACCACAGTTATTGCTCTGGTGGTTCTTTTAAGACATTTGAAATGTCAGGTGTGCATTCATCAAAAAATAATCAACACCAGTGGAACATAACTAAACCAATCAGAATAAAGCAAGATAATCTAAATCTTCATGAGAGAGTTGAGGTCAGGTGGAAGGGTAATGAGGAGGAGTACACCTGAGACAGGGAAAAATTTATGTTAATGTAAGATTTTTGAAATAAAATTGTGTTGCACAAATCTTAATTACAGAATATATTATTTTTAGTGTGCAAGTAACTGAGAAATACTGCGTAATCATAAATGCTCCATCACAATTTTACATGATTTATATTCACAATTTTCCCATATAAATTGTGGCAAAAATAAAGTGCCATATCATCCAGCTTATTGATGACAATTCTGCTATGATTCTTTATACACGATTAGTTGTACGGTGTTCTCCTGCACTGAAAAAAAATACTTCTGTATATAGTCAACTTTTTACATTTTTACAACTATTTTCAATGTAAATTTTTTAAGTTGACAAAATTTTAATTACAGTTTTTCTTCTAGCAAAATCAAACAATTCCTTCAAATCATTTTACCTGTACTCAAAATCAAACTAAGCTTTTAAATCATACACACACGAGTCCATAATATTAAACACAACAACTTCTACTGCTCATCCTGCTGCTGACGCTGAAACAAACATTTCTTAGTCATCTAGAAATGTAAAAGATGTTGTTCTGTATTGTATGGCCCCAGTGTTGCATGTGCATGGAGAATCCCATAATTGCTAAAAGCTGCACAACATTGCCACACGCTGACCAGGGACTTCCACTATTGCACGTTGGCCAATAATGTTCCTGCCTCTCCATCTTTGCAAGATTGAATACTGCTTCATCTACAAAAATGAATTCATGTGGCAATTCCATGGAATCCAATTCAACCACTCTCTGTAAATAGAAATACAGGCATTTACTTTAGTAAGTAATACTGAAAAACATACTTTTACAATGGTGCCTTTGTATGCACTCCTGTTTTACAGAGTGCACTTTGCAGTACATGTAGCTAGCAGCACATACACAAGTATGTGCATCACTGCATGAACAGTACTGCATCGGTGATGAAAACCATCCGGTGTTCACTTACATAGTGATGTCGTAGGTCTTTGACCCTTTTGGAGTTGGTACTCTGTATATTTGTTTCATCATTAAGTGGTTGTGTGGAGGACACGATCAATGGTAGAAAGGCTAAAATTGTTGATTCTATCAATATGTACATTATTTTCAATAACTCTTTGCTGAATTTCACGGAGTCGGGTGGCATTGTTTTGAGGGACCATATCAACAATGGATACCCTCTTGCTCTTGGGAGAACATAGCAGTTCTTCCCCCCGACGTGGTAGTCTTGCTATTCTACAAAAAATAAATATACATGTAGTAAAAATAGTAACAGAAGATATTTTTATATTTATTTTTAGGAATGTTTTTCTTTATTGTATTTTCTCAGCACAGTGTCAAAAGAAATCCTATAAACACCTGTCCTCTTCTCTGAATGTTCTGATTATAGTAGCCACAGAGAATCTACTCAAATTTGGTTGAACTCTTTGTCTTCAGTGTTGCCAACTATTTTCAATGCAAAATAGCTAAAGCTTGCTTGGAAAGTCGCTAAATGTCGCTAGATTACGTCATTGCGTCATTAGCATAACAGTGACGTCATCACGTCGCATTTGTATTCTTACTACATTGGCTGTTTTCACGTTTCTCTTTCTCTCTGAACTGTCAAAAATTTTATTTTAATACACATAATTGCCTGAAAATGTTTTCTCGTTTGTTTATCTGCTTATGTTCTCATAAAACGAAATGTGTGTATGTTCATGTTTATATGGCCAAACAGTCCAGTTTCAAAACATGTAGGGCCCTATTTTAACGATCTAAGCGCATTGTCTAAAGCGCACAGCGCAACGTGTAAATGGGCGTGTCCGAATCCACTTTTGCTAATTTAGCGACGGGAAAAATGGTTTGTGCGCCGAGCGCATGGTCGAAAAGGGTTGGTCCTATTGTAATTGGAGTATTTTGGGCGTAACCTGCAGTAAACCAATGAGAGTCTCAGCTCTCATCCCCTTTAAAAGCAAGTTGCGCTGGCGTTATGTCTAATCCCTATTTAGATGACGGACTTTGTAAATTGAAAAACTAAGCGGAGGAAGAAGATCCCCAGTTTAAGATTAATGTTAAATAATTGTGTTGTTTTCACTTATATTGAAATTGTTATTTTTTTATTAAAACCTTTAAAACCTGTTTTCTTTTAGTCATTGAAGTAAAAAAACAGGCTTGTAATTGCTTTAAATGTATGGCTATCCAATATCATCAAAAATAATTTACAAGTAGGCCTATGTAAGATAAGGTTTGTACTCTAAAAATACTTTATTTGTAACAAACAGGAGATAAAGATTTACAAACGGCTCTCTGCGCGTTTCAGCACTTTGGACAGCGTTTTTTTAGCAAAGAGTTTTTTTAAGCATTACTTAAAAATGTTTCTCATCTCACCATATCCACAGGTACAGAGTCATCATATACAATAAATCCGTGAGGTAGCATTTAAAAAAACATTTAAAAACAAATGCATTTGTTTAAAGCAAAGCATTTCTTTACTTACCAGGCTACAGGTGAAGCAGCTCTTTGTGCCTTCTAACATCTCATAATTAGTCCTCATTTATGTCCAAGAGACTCAATAATAATCTTTTACATTCAATCCTTTAATCTTTTATATTTAAAAGCATTTTTATACTGCTGCTCAGATCCCTCAAATGCATTTATTTTATGTACAGTGATTCATTTTATTCAAAGACCATTTACATCCCGCCATAAATGTAAGCCATCGCGGGGTGAGAAGAGTGAATGTCACGTAAAAAGTCTCCAAAAGTCTCCAACAACTCCAGAAAAGGTCGCTAGATTTGTCGCTAGTCGCTTTTTTGAAAATAAGTCGCTAAAAGGGTCTGAAAAGTCGCTAAATCTAGGGACAAAGTCGCCAAGTTGGCAACACTGTTTGTCCTGCCTCCCTAAATTGACCTATGGCTAAACAACGCCCCCAAACGCGATGAGCCAATCACAATGCGCATAGCAACCCAATAGACCCTTTTACTGTTTGTACACAACAGGTGTGTTCGACTTCATGCGGCGCTGCGCAGACCGATTGGCGGCTGACTTGAACAGTTAGTAATTTTGTCCGACTTCAGCTGGCGCTGCAGCCACGTGACTGTGTCATATGGTTTTTAAGTACCGCAAGAGCGTTTCGAGAGTAGCCGGCTAGCTCAGTCGGTGCAGCTTCTCCAGAGCGGCTGCACGGAGTTGTGATGAGCTTTACGTGATTGGTCGCCTCACTGATGACAACAATCACGTGCGTTTCAAGTTTAATCCAACCTTTAGTTCCACTAATAAACATTAAAAATTCATGTTTTAAAACAGGAAAAAACACTTCAATATGCTTAAATATGTTATATTGTAAAATAAAAATGAAAATAACAAACTCTATTGGTATTTTAATAATATAGGCTTGTTTCCCGTTATTTTTGGGTATACAGTATAAGCAGCAATTAAAATATTCGATATAAAATGTTTCTGGTTGCAACTTTTTATTAAAATGTTCGTTTTTATCAAATTCAGCATCTAATTCACTTCATTTGCTATTAAAAACAAGGAAACACGGCGCACACGTCACTACGGCAAGCAGCAGGTGTCCGGCTTGACGCTCCGTCTTCAGTTCCTCCCTCAACTGCAAGCGGCAAACCTCGCCGATCGGTCTGCGCAGCGCCAGATGATCTTGAACACACCTAATGATGACGTGGCAACGTATGCGATCGCGCATTAAGGCAACGGAATTATGGCAAGAATCAGCAGTGAAGCAACACAGAAAGAGAAAGTTATTTTAAAAAGTTGACTTTATCAACTTTTTGACGAAATACGGTTTATCACATTTACCTGTGAAGCTTTTCATGGACCTTCTTAACAAAAAAATATTAATATAACCCTTCAATGCATAGTTAAGGCACTTTTGGTGACTTTGGTATGATATATAGTCTTTCTGTGTCCAAAAATCATTAATTGCCTCTTGTGAAATGTCTCCTACCATGACAGCTGCCATAGCGCCTATCACAGAATGTTGATTGTTTGTCCGAGTGAGTGCAGGGGGCGTAGCTTAACCATTGGTCAATTGGTAATGACATTTCCATGCACAAGAACATGATCTATAACAGTAGCTCTAATTTCATCTGAAATTACCGTTCTTGTTTACTTTGGGCAAAAAAATCCCATAAGCACAACACTGGAAAACTGTATGAGATATATCTCCAAATCAAAGCATCATTTCATTCAAGATGACAATCAGCAAATAAGTAACAACTCAGAGACTTTTAGTCATGTTCTGGCAACCAACCCTCATCACTTACATGAAAAACAATGACATGCATTACTAGACAATAAATAAGATTTTCTCTGTAGTTACTAAGGTGATTAAATGGTGTTCGACTAACACACACACACACACACACACACACACACACACACACACACACACACACACACACACACACACACACACACACACACACACACACACACACACACACTCAGAACTGGTGTGTATAATTACCATAATGAAACTCTTATTAAGCTTTAAGAGAGGTCAGCTGTTAGTGGCCTTTAGCTAATGACAGAGACAGAGGAGACAGATCAACCCCCCCCCACACACACAGGTAAAGAAGGAAATTGTGTGGGTGTGTAATGTAGAGGGGGTCTGTAAGGTTCATATGTATAATTCATATGGCTCTTTCTTTATCTTGATTGACAGCATGCCCCCAAAAACCTCTCTTTCACAACCCCCCATCCACACACACAAATCTTTACTGTGTACATTTTAACTGACTCATACATATTGAAACAAAGTCTCTACCTCCTCTCAAATCATCCTCACTCCGCCTTTCCTAACCAGCTCAAATCCAGGCTGATGATAGGTTTAATTGTCAAAAATGGGCGTGGAAACAGGACTAATGGGAGCACATGATGAGGTGCTCCTGACATTTTAGGTACCTCATCACAGTAGCCATAAATCCAGCATGCTGTGTTTCTCCTTCATGGAGGCCGGATGCATCATTTCCGAGGACTGGCATCTTCCCCTAGTGAACACACACTAGTGCCCTCCCAGGTCTTGCAGGGAGCAGACAAGACAAAACTTTTTTAGATGATCATAGTTTTACAATCTACTAATATTTTAGAATGTTTCCTAAAGATTCATGGGATACATGGATATATTAAGATCTGAAAGAATGAAAGCAAAAAATCTATATAAGCACATCTAATTTCACAGAAATTAAAGAAGACATTCTGAAATAGATCATAGCATTTCAGAATATTGCAGTCATATGGACAATTTTTATGGTATGTACTGTCAGGATCCTGCCAGATCGTTGTTTGTATTCAGATCTAGTCAGCATGGCAGGGTTCTGACAGTACAATGTTCTATGTGGGAGATGAATGGTTTTAATATTGGTTTATTCTGACCACGCATTTCCCGGGTCTCGTCACTTTTTCCCCGATCCCTTACTTGTGATTCTTTTATTTAAGGTGTATGTAATTATTTTGTCCCTATTTAAGAGTCTTTGTGTTTGTCGTCCAGTACGGGTTCGTCTGTATTACTTCGTTGTTTCCAGTCAGGCGTTCAGACGAAATCCACCAGAGAGAAGAGATGGAAAACTCAGGAAGGAGATCTGTGAACGGTAAAGGACAGCAGAGACTCAATATAAACACTTTAACACGAATGACAAGGGCTAGACTAGACAAGACGGCATGATCATACTAAGACGAACTTGCAAAGAGCTAAGGGCACGGGGAAATCAGGAAGAGGTGTGTGAATGATGCACGTGAGGAATCAGCGCAGAGGACGAACACCAGTGAGAGTCGTGCACGTGTGGAGCTGTCAAACAAACACAACACACACAAGGAAAAACAGAAAACACAGCGACCGGTAAGATCAAAATCATGACATTACTCCCCCCCACGACCGCCACCTGGCGGTCTACCGGGGGCTTACCTCGTCGCCGGCTGAAATCCTCGATCAAGCCAGGGTCCAGGATGTCCCGGGCCGGTACCCAACTCCTCTCCTCCGGACCATATCCCTCCCAGTCCACCAGATATTGGAAGCCCCTGCCCCGACGGCGCATATCTAACAGCGACTGTGTAGGCAGGGGAATCGTCTATAAGCTGCGGGGTGGGAGTGGAGAGGACAGGATTAAGAGGGTAGAAAAAAACAGGTTGTAATTTAGAAACATGAAATACCGGGTGAACCCGACCGAGAGCAGGAGGCAATCTGAGCTTGACCGTCACCAGATTGACTACCTTAACAATACTGTATGGCACAAGGAAATGAGGCGCTAACTTGCGGGAAGGCTCACGAAGAGGCAAATCCTTGGAACAAAGCCATACCTTCTGCCCACAGACAAAGCGGGGCGCAGGTCTTTGGTGACGATCAGCCGTGGGCTTGGTCCGTCTGGATGTTTGGAGCAAAGTGTATCTGGCCTTTTTCCAGGTGTGTTTGCAACGTCGGGTGAAAGCCAAAGCAGACGGAACCGCCGCATCGGGTTCTTGGGATGGGAAGAGGGGAGGTTGATATCCAAGAGACGCCTCAAAAGGGGACATGTTGAGAAGGCTGTCGGGAGAGAGTTATGGGCATATTCTACCCAGGGTAGCTGTTGGCACCAGGAGCTTGGATATTGTGATGTCAGACAGCGGAGAGCTTGGCCGAGATCTTGGTTAGCCTGTTCACATTGCCCATTGGTCTGAGGGTGATAACCTGAAGACAAGCTGGCGGTGGAGCCGATCTCTCTACAGAATTCCTGCCAGAAATGGGAGATAAACTGAGGACCCCTATCAGAAACAACGTCAGTGGGCAGACCATGTAAGCGAAAGACGAGTTCTATCATGACTAGAGCAGTTTTTCCAGAAGGGAGCTTGGGCAGTGGAATAAAGTGAGCCGCCTTGAAGAAGCGGTCGACCACAGTTAAAACTACAGTGTTACCTCTAGAACATGGTAAATTGGTAACGAAGTCAATGGCAATATGAGACCAAGGACGAGAGGGGGCGGGTAAGGGCTTAAAGGTAGGGTAACACATTTTGAAAAATGCTAACGGTAGCCACCTAGCAATGAAATCCCGATCCCACCCTCAAGTCAAATCGCCATCCAAAGTCACGCCTCTTTCAAAACACATGAACACGCACAGATCAGACGGTCACATCTTATGACTCATTCAGCAGTGAGAAAACTTTGCAGTACAAAGTCGAATAACACTTCCAAAACAACCAAACAACTGGTTTACATCAGAATAAGTTTAAGCACACGTTCGGTTGTGTAGACGTAGTAACTATATCGTTACGCTAATCCGTAAACGAACACAAATTTCATAAGCAACACAATGTTTCATCAAAGTAGAATATCTGAATCCATCTCAATACAAACATATCGCGTACCTACCTTACCAAAATAAACAGTGCAACGACCCTTTCAGACCTTTTGCAGCTCCTGCAGCTGTTTGCATCTCGTGGTAAAGCAGTAAAGTTACCGATGTTAATTTGGGTTTTTGCTCTTTGCTGATCCAGGCAGTTTTGCTGTTGTTGTTATAAAAGATGCCTTTAGTTTTGTGCCTCCTGTGTAGGTTGTCAATTTAGCAGAAAAGTTTGCTGTTCTCACCGTTTACAGGCAGGAGGTGAGCGCACGTGAACGCGCCGATGACGTATGGTGTCTGCGTGGACTCGCTGCGCAGTGGGTATTCAAATTACGCTTACGTATGAGGGACAAAAATGGAAACGTCCGTTCGGACCGAAATCTATGATTTGTTGAACATTTTTTGGTCTTACGCCTTTCACAGATTACATAAATTTCTACAAATACATTTAAACAACTTAACACAGTGATTGCTATCAGGATGTGAGGAGACTTTTAACCAGCATAACAAAAAATGTTTCAGGATCAAATCTGTTACCCTACCTTTAAGGAGACCAATGGGGGCTTGATGAGAGGCCTTATTCTGGCCACAAACATGACAGGCTAATACGAACTGTCTGACATCAGGACCCATAGTGGGACACCCTAAACGTTGGCAGACGGCAGCCAACATTCTCCAAACCCCTGGATGGCAAACTAACCTGGACTCGTGACCCCACCGGATGACCTCGGAGCGGAGCGCATTTGGTACCCACAGTCGACCTGCTGGGAACCCCTCTGGGCACCCCTCTGGCACTTCCCCCTCCCGGCGGCCCGCTCTACCTGTTGTTCGATTCCCAAGCGCAGGGAGCCCACCACCCGCTCCTTCGGGAGGAGGGTTTCGTTCCTGGTAGGTTCGAGACCTTCGAACATGTGGGATAGAGCGTCAGGTTTGGTGTTTTTAGAGCCAGGCTGGTACGAGAGGGTGAAGTTAAATCAGTCAAAGAAGAGTGCCCAACGAGCCTGACGAGATGTTAACCTCCTGATGAATTGAGCAGTGGGATCTGGAAAAGAGAGAACAAGAGCAGAGATAAACCGAGACTTTAAATTATCAAAGGCCTCCTGAGCCTTATTATTCCAGAAAAACCTCTCTTTAGTGAAGGTGAGAGCCATGAGGGGTTGAGCAATCTGACCATAATTCCTAATAAATCGCGGTAAAAATAGGCGAAACCCAGGAATCGTAGTAGCTCCTTACGGGACTCGAAGACAGGCCATTCAACAACCGCTTTAATCTTAGCTGGGTCAGGACGTATCTCCCCTGCGGCGACAATAAACCCCAGAAACGAAACCAACCTCTTGTGAAACTTCTCCGCCTTAACGAACAATTGGTTCTCAAGGAGTCGCTGTAAAACCGTGCGAACATGTTGAGTGTGTTCCTGCATAGAAGGGGAAAAGATGAGAATATCATCAAGGTACACAAAGACAAACCTGTTAATCATGTCTCTCAGCACCTGGAAGACAGAGGGAGCGTTTGTCAGACAGAACGGGAAAACGCAGTACTCGAAATGTCCGGAAGGGGTGTTAAATGCTGTCTTCCATTCATCCCCCTCTCTTATGGCCACCAAATGATAAGCGTTGCGCAAGTCTAATTTGGTAAAGAATTGGGCTCCCTGCAGAAGCTCAAAAGCAGTAGACATTAACGGAAGGGGGTACCTATTCTTAACCGTTATGTCATTTAAGCCTCTATAATCAATACAAGGATGCAGGGAGCCGTCCTTCTTCTTAACAAAGAAAAACTTCACCCCTGCGGGTGAGGTGGAGGGACGGATGAGACCGGCACGAAGGGCATCACTAATATAATGGTCCATAGCTTCCTCTCAGGACCGGATAATGAATAAAATCTACCTTTAGGTGGAGAAGTGCCGGGGAGGAGATTGATAGCACAATCGTATGGCCAGTGGGGAGGAAGGGAGGTGGCCCAGGCTTTACTAAACACCTGGCTGATATCCACATACTCCGCCGGGACTCCGGTCAAATCGGCCGCCGGAACCTGAGGGGAAGAGGGAACAGAAACCGAAACAGCAGAACCCAGACAAGACACATGACAAGACTGAGACCAAGACAAGATAACATGACATTGCCAATCAACGTGAGGATTGTGCTGTGCCAACCATGCATGCCCCAAAATGATGGGAGAAAGTGAGGCATGGAAGAAGTACAGCACAATCTTCTCACGATGATTGCCCGAAATGAAAAGACTCACGGGTGGGGTGCAGTGGGTGACTTGAGTCATCTGCTGCCCTTGGAGGGACCACACATCAAGGGGGGTCTCGAGAGGCACAGCTGGGATGCCACAAATGTGGGTGAAGTCCTTGTCTATAAAATTTCCCTCCGCGCCTAAATCAAGGAGAGCAGTAGAGGGGTAATCCTGCCCGGCAAAGGATAACACCACGGATAGATGAGTAGTTTCTACGGAGGAGACTTGCCGAGAGACCACCAGGACTCCCAAACTCACTGGTGGGCAACTTCTTTTTAGCGGGCAGGTCCTGGCAACGTGTCCGGGTCCACTACAATAAAGGCAGAGACCATTCTTCTTGCGATGATCTCTCTCTCCTTGAGAAAGGTGCATCCTTCCCATCTGCATGGGCTCTGACTCGGGCGGTGAAACTGCGGGCAAGGGTCGTGGCTGTGTGGGCTCATTCCTGTCAAACAGCTTGCGTAGGGAACGGCAATGGTTGCGGGGCTGCCTCCGGGTCTCGACTCTCAGGGCGAGATCAATGATAGCATCCAGGGAGGAAGGTAGGTCGTGGGTGGCGATCTCGTCTTGTATACCATCCGAGAGTCCCTCGATGAACTGAGCCCAGAGAGCAGCCTCGTTCCACTGGCAAGCTGCCGCCAGGGTCTTAAACTCCACTGCGTAGTCGGTGACAGCATCGTCCTTGTGTGAGATGAGCCAGACAGGCAGAGGCAGCATCACCATGCACAGACTGATCAAAAAGTTTTTCCATCTCCTCGCGGAAATGCTCAAAGGAGTGGCAGCAGGGGTCTTGGGCGTCCCATACGGCGCGCCTTGCCCACCAGGAGGGTAATGACATAGGCAACCCGGACGCACTCGGTGGAAAAGCGACGAGATTGGAGGGCAAATACAAACGAACACTGGGACAAAAACGCCCGTCAGGAGGAGGGATCTCCATCATAAGGAGGTGGGTTTGTGGCATGGGGTTCAGGATCGTTGGGCAGATTGGCATCTAGATGGACATGGTCGAGGCGGGCAGAAAGCTCGGCCAAACAGGTCATCTACCTCCTGCGACGTGGTGGAGAGTCGCGCTGAATGCTGGCCCAACCAAGACCCCTGCTGCGCGATCACCGTCTGGATGGACTCAACTTCTGTGGGATCCATCCTGGCAAGTTTGTCCTGTAAGGATGACAAAACACAAGAATCCCTGAGCAGAAGTTTATTGAAATATTAGATACGCAAAACTCTGTATCTCCGGTGGTCTCAGGGAGGTGTGGGAGCCTTCACAGTGGAGTTACTGAAATGGAACCATTCCTCAGTGGAGAATCTCAGAGGGTGATGTGCACCTTTAACGGCGGAGCAACCAACTGTCTTTAATCGCGGGCGACACAGCCCGGGCAGAACGATGTCCACGAAAACTCCTCAGAATCCTGAGGCTGAAGGGAAAGTCTGTGGGAGGGGGGCACACAGAGACAAGAGGTAAGACAAAGCGGCAGAGCAACCACAGCGGGAAAACACGGCAACACCCCGAGAGGTCCCCAACGCCACTGAAGAGATGGATGATCATATGATTCCTCGGCGGAGGCGGAAACAGTAAAACCTGCAGTGGGCAAACAGCGAGAAAAGCCCCGCTGAAGGGGAAACACAGTCAGAAATCCACTAGAAACTTAGTCAATAATCCACTTGAAATGTAACAATCAATAATCCAACGAAGGAGCGAACAGAAATATCCAATCATCCAAAGCAGAACAAAAAGTCAGTAATTCCAACAGATCAACTCAGTTAATTCCCTACTGGGAGGCATTCAGACGAAATCCACCAGAGAGAAGAGATGGAAAACTCCTCCGATAGAGACAACTTCAGGAAGGAGATCTGTGAATGGTAAAGGACAGCAGAGACTCAATATAAACACTTTAACACGAATGACAAGGGCTAGTTTATATTTGCGCTTTGGTCGGCAACGCGAGCCTCCCCCGTTCGCGCCCGTGTCTGAAGACGCGATGACTGACAGTGGTGAGTTAAGAGACCGGACTCTATAGCTGTTTAAACTTTGTTATTTGTTGTTTTTCCAGCTTAAAAACGTTGCCTTTTCCGACAATTGTTGTCTGATATGTCGGATCAATGATGACTTGCTTATCCACAATGACATTAACGTTAGATGTCTTAATAAAGGAAACTCAGTAAAAAGATCCTGCTGTTTCTCTAAAATTCAAAGCAGACAAAGGCTCAAATATTATGCGAGTTATCGTTCTTACACAAGAATGCAATTAAAACGAGTAACAGTAAGTCACCCATCGCTCACAGCCCAGCACCTGCACCACTTTATGTGAATCGCGCTGACAAACATACACCTGATTTCACTGCTCTTGCGAAATCTAAAAGTATAATTTCTCTTATTAGAAGCTAGCCTAATGTTTGCCAATTATTAGGATGGCTGTTGTAGTTTAAATAGGGCTACTGTAATAATTAGCTTTGATAAAAATTATAAACTTTTTTGTTATGTGCACTGAAGTGAGTAAATGAGTTAAATTCTCAATGAGTGTGATATGGCTCTTATTGACCTCTTTAAATGTAGAATAAAGCTTACTTGGGCATCTTTCAATGCACTAGTTGTTATGCAATTTTAAAATACAACATATGAACATGTCTGGGTGTAGAAAAGCCTACTTTGACATCTAACAATGCACTAATGTTGTTGTATGCCGTTTCAAAATACATGTTTATAGAAAAAGCCTATTGTACAATGCACTGATTTTGTTGTTATGCAGTTTCAAAATGTAACATGAGTATGTTAAAATGTAGGAAAATGTAGTCATCATCACTGATATATCTCCGGCCCCTCATTTGAGATGCTTTTCATGAACTGGCCCCATGACAAACTAATTGAATAGCCCTGCTGTATACTATTGTTCATTGTTAATTCATGTCTGTTACATTAACCAATGTAGAATTCTTTTTTAACACAAAATACATAAATGCTCTTAAAATATGGTTTTTAATTTAGCTATTGCATTAATAATTGTATACCTAATTGTAAACTATTACAAACTACTATTACTTTTAGTTATGTACATATCAAAAACTTGATGAGTAATTTTGGAGTAAATTTGATTTAGGATGTCAGTAAATAATGCATTTCTGTGTGAAACAGAGGCCAGCTAGTGTGTAAGAGCTAGTAAACCTCACTCCCCAATCTCAAGAGTTGCTCTAGCGATAGACAAATAGAGTCATCATGGCCTGCTTGTAAGAGTGCACAACTCCCATGCTCGACCAATTGTCTGTTCAAGTCCTACTCAGGGCGGATGCGAGTAGAACCGGTTACATGTGTTTAGTACAGTGCGAACAGCTAACCCAATACACAATATAAACGTGGATAAGTTAAACAAGGATGTATGTTCTAAGCTAAGTCAACAACGTATTTGAAAATTATCTTTAACATCTCCAATGTAACGTTAGCCTAACATTAGAAAACGTTAACGTTAGCTTCTAGCAGCGTTGTACGTCATGTCACTTAGCTTCATTAACGTATCTGTAAATAACCGAGATAACAAATGTTTTTTGTAATAACAATGTTGTGCTGAATGATTCATGTAAATACTGTAGCACCAAACTAACGGAGAGGTAACATACTCTTGGTAAAGATGGTAAAAAAGCTTGTCCTGGAAACGTATGCAACTTAGACCTGTACATATTTAATTTGAGCATGATGGCAAAGAGATGCGGTTTATCACATTTAAGCGCTCAGAGGAGAAGTGTCAAATACATTTATCTGCAGTATATGTGGCCAAAGAGAGTTTGTAAGTGTCTGTACAGTACTTTGCAAGGACAGTACATACACATGAACGTGTGTGTGTGCGTGCGTGCGTGTGTGTGTGTGTGTGTGTGTTTGACGGGCAGTCTGAGCTCAGGGAAATGCAGCTGCTACCAAAATCTCTGTCAGCCTATGGGCAACATTTATTTTTATTCTTTCACTCAAACACACACGCACGCACGCATATGCACACACATGTGCGTGCACAAACACAGTTTTGCATATATATTTAACAATGACTTTTGACTCCTCCAAACAATAACTGAACTGTTATTTCTCTTTCCTGTACAGTAAGGTTGTATTTGTTAACAATTAGTTAATGCATTGGTTAACATGAAATAACAATGAACTTCTACAGCATATATTCATCTCAGTTCATGTTAATTTCACCATTTACTAATACATTTATAAACTAACGCACTGTAACTGTTAACATTACTTAATGCACCATGAATTAACTTGATTAACTCTATTAACAAAGATTAATACACAGTGGCAGCGGAGATATATGTGCATCATGCATCATGTCAAAATACGTGCCTGCTGCACAAACGTCAAGATGGTTTATGATAAAAGAGACTCTCACTTCGCATCATGCACCCTTAAAAAAGAAGTCACTGTCTGTCACTGTTAATTCATGCTGTACAATTATATTGTTCATTGTTTATGTTAGTTAATGCATTTACTAATGTTTACTAATAGGGGAGAGCAAGGGCGAAAGTACCATATTTCAGAAAAAAACTTTATTTTAAAAGATAATGTTTTAGACAGATATATATTTTACTGTGGTCAATAACTCACAAGTGTGTTCTATCAATACCAGGTGGAATTTTGAACAAATGTAAAAGGACTTCAGTATAATTTCACTTTAAACATGAGTAGCGCATTGTTACAGGTGGGTCAAAAGTAGTCTCAGCCTCAGAAGTCACGGCCAAAAATTTTTGACTAAATGTCATAAGTTACGCACGTAACTATGGATCTGCGAGGCCGAGGGATGACCATCACTACGGTCTAATAAGGAATATTCACCTTCGTTCTGCCTATCATCAAGACCCTATGTTAACAAAGTCATGTCCATGACTTCTGGAAACAGAACGACCTGCGTTTACAAATAGCAGAGAATGCTCCCTGTTCAGTCTTCCTTGAGTGCCTCAGAATGGTCAGAGCGACAAGGACAGTGACGGTCATCCCTCTATCTCACAGATCCATAGGGCAGCATCGCCAACCGGAGCTGGGTGAGTCACGTCTAGCCTGTAAAATCTAGTAAAAGGGCATGGTGTAGACCATGAAGTCGCTGCACAGATATCAGCTGCTGCCACACCCCTGAGGGCAGCCCAAGATGTAGCCACACTCCTGGTAGAGTGAGCCCTTGTACCTGAAGAGACAGGTATCCTCTGAGCCCTATAAGTGTGGGAAATAACCTCCACCAGCCAATGAGACAGCCTCTGTTTGGAAAACATCAGTCCCTGCCTTGCTGCCCCATAACAGACAAACAGTCGTGAGTGCATTCTTCTCAAAGACTGTGTACGGGTCAGATAGGCCTTCAAGGCTCTGACTGGGCACAACATGAGCAACTTGTCATGCTCTGCTTGTGAGACAGAGGAAGGCTGGAATTGGGCCAGCTCCAAAACCTTCTTTATAGACTACTGACCAAGAAATTTTGGCAGGAAAGATGGAATTAACCAAAGCGACATGCCAGTGCCCCCCACCTGCCACTTTAGACAGTCGTCATTAATGGAGAGAGCACATAGCTCCCCGACCTGTTTGGCTGAACTGAGAGCCAAGAGGAATGCAGTCTTAAGAGACAACGACTGTAGATCTGCATCTGAAATAAGCCCATAAGGACCTTCAGTGAGAGATGTCAGAACTGTAGGCAGATCCCAGCTTGGTGCCCGCAAGGTGTGACATGGACATAACTGGCAAGCTTATGCCAGGAACTGGCTAATCAGAGGGTGCCTACCCAGGGATCTGTTATCTGCACCCTGGTGAAAGGCTGAAATGGCTGAAGCATAGACCTTAATTATACTGACTGCCTTGCCTTAATCAAAATAGGACTGCAAGAATCATAAGACTTGTGGCACAGGGCAGACTGCTGGCTCAAGACTTATGCCAGAACACCACTCTAAAATAATCCTTCATCTAAGTGCGTAGCCAGCTCTAGTAGATAGAGCCCAGGCATTATTAAGTGTCTCTTGTACAGCCTTATCTAGCTGCCCATTGATGGACTCTGCAGCGGCCAAACCCATAGAAGCAGGGCTCCCGGCTTCAGATGCCACATCCGCCATCTGCTTGTGACAGAAGATCCGCTTTGCAAGGTAACTGCCATGGCTGAGAAGGTCTGGGAACCAAGGCCTCGCTGGCCACCGTGGCATAACCAGCAGGACTGAGTGGTGGCTCTCTCTGATCCTCCGGAGGATCTGAGCTATGAGAGGGAGTGGAGGAAAAGCATATAACTAGCCCATGTCAGCAACTCCTCCGCTACCTGGAGGCACTTCCGGGACCTCGTGGCACCTTGGTGATTAATATGATACACCGTTGAGGAGCAGTCTGCTCTCACAAGAGCATGTAGGACTTGCAACACCGGCAGGAATCTCAGAAGAGATGCCGTCATGCCGATTGAGTCCAGAAGGATGCCAAGGAACTCTGCCTGTTGGCGGAGTTGCAGGTTGCTCTTTTTGTAGTTGACAATTAAGCCTAGGAGTTAAATGTGGGCCAGAACTGTGTCTGTGTTGCGCACTACCTGCTCCCAAGAGGGAACGCAGATGAGCCATTCATCCAGGTAGGGCAAAATGTTCAATCCTTGAGTCTGGAGGGGGGACAGCATAGCTGACCCCACGTGAGTAAAGACCCTTGGGGCCAGAGTGTCTTTTTTAGAGCCTGTTGGATGGACTGTATCACCACTCTTGTGTGGACCATCTTGAAAGACAGCACCTTGAGGTATCGGTCCCAGCACCCTGGGACTCCTGCCTGTGCCCCGCTGTGGTCCTCGCCGTCCCCTAAGTTTGAAATTTGAGGCTGTACGTCGGTTGGGTGCACGAAATCGGCAGTCCCGTGGGGCCTCCGGGTTGTTACCTGCTTGCGGAGGCTGAGTGGGCTGCTGCAGCCTATACCTACTCATAGGTGGCCGGCTGGCTGTTAAAGCAGACCTACAGCAAACCTGCTGGACAGCTTCCCTTGATGCTACAGTGCGTTCAATGCGGTCAACCACCTCTTGGGATCCAGGGTGAAAGACGTGCCCTGGTGCCACAGGGAGGTTAAGCAGCGCCTGTCTGATGGCATCCGGCAGGGAGGTTTGTGCCAGCCAAAGCTGTCCGCAGCACAGCACTGCAGAGGCCATAGCATCCCCCACATCATGTGTCAGCTGGGAGTGGGAAGAAAGAGGTGCATCCTCCAGGGCCCTGGAGTCATGATTATCTGGGCTCTAGCCATTAGCCGCCAGGTTAATGGCTAGAGCGTTACCCATACTGGCTGCTAGAGCTGATGCATTGAAAGGATGAATGGCCACACGGTCCGTCTTGGCACACTCCTGACGAGGGCACCTTGGATTGGACGATACACGGGAAAAGCCCAGGTGGTGGGTAGGTGTAGGCGCCTGAAGGCCCAAAACATTGGCAGCGCTCAGCACCCATGACATCAGGGAGCTGAAAGGAGTCTCTCCTGTCCCCATGGACCTGTCAGCTGGCCCTGCAGAGCTAGAATGCTGATCCCACGACCGTCATCCCAACCTGTGGTGTCGTCCACCACTATGTGGGAAGCGCATAGGGATAACACATCCAAATTTTCTCGCTGTTGCCGCACTGCAGGGATTGTCCACGTCATCCAACACGTGGGTAGCTCCAAGGCACAATGGACACTGCCACAGCCTGCACCAGCCTGTAAACGCATCGAGCAGGCTGATATAGTAAACAGGAAAAAACACAATACACAACAAGGCTGCTACAATGTAATGTGGGACAAACAATACCACAAAATGTATAATTCGAACAAAAATTAGCGCTAGCGGCAGACAGGCACACAAGATTATCGGCTGGAAGCAGCAGTAAATACAAACACAGGTATGACTGCGGCCCACATCAGCGTGAAACACACTTAGTGGGCTCGCACAAAGCCCATGGCTGCGAACAGTGGTATAGGCACACGCAAAAACAACTCAAATTACCCAGAAATTTAGCGCATATAAAGTTTAAACAAAAGGGTTATATAACCTCCAAATAACAAGTCAAATACACAAACCACAACAATTCTCGGGGCCACAAGGCACCCACACTGTTTATGTAACAAATTGGTGGAATGCAATAAGGAAATAATCAGGAAGTTTTACCTGAATACCTAGTCTCTTACTTATGGTCTCGTAGGAGGCAATCAAGGTGAGAGACTGAACAGGGAGCATTCTCTGCGGGTCGTTCTGCTTCCGGAGGTCATGGACATGACTTTGTTGACATAGGTTTGGTGATAGGCAGAACGAAGGGGATCATTCCATTTTAGACCGTAGTGACGGCCAGAGTGAGGCCGAAACAGATCTGATGTGTATCATACACTTAAACCCTGTGGGAATTTCAAAGTCACCTTCTGATTTGTTGAAATAAACCTAATTCCGGGAGATGCGAGTGTCGAGATTATTCACGGTCCCCTGGGAAACAAAGCTCCAACGTTCGTACGAGGAAGAGAATAAGTTGTGTTTATGTGGCTAATAATAAGCAGTTGTCATGATCAGCTAAAATTTGCATTCTCAAAAATATATAAGTTCCTGGTATAGACTCACTAAAAGATGTCCAAGAGTTTTGCTTGAGGCAGTTAGTGGAGTCAAAAAGATCTCAGCTGGTGTTTGGTTTTCCCGAATTGTTTGTAGGTATTAAAAAGTGAAGAGATATGCTTCAAACAGACCTGGAGCCTCTCATTGGAGTGACTGTTGATAAAGTGCACCCCGTTGTTCTATGGTGAGTAATGATGTTTATTTAATGATGCTATTTAGTTGTGGCTGGTTATTTCAATGACTGACTTGTTGCCAATCGGTTCGTTATTGTGGGGACATTTCCACAATCTGAAACATGATGCTAGATTAAACAAACTGTGATTGGTTGTTTGACATGTCGGTCAAACGGCCTCGTGGGTGGTCATTGGCCAAAAAAGCAGCGAAAAACACCAGATCTTCAGTACTGAAGGTCTGGCTCCGCAAGACTAGGTGAGGATGTGTGAGAGCACTAAATAACCTGTAGATTGATCAGTATTGCAACACATGAAAAGAAAAACACGTATTATAAGAAAAAAAGACTGTTACTGTTTTAGGAATTTACTTATCATGGTTGAAAACACCTTTCTGAATCTACATGTGGATAACGGTGAGTAAATAATGTGATATTTGTCAGGTTTGTCAAGGGTTGCGTGCTTAAGATGCTGTCATAGCTTGGGATGTAAATGTTATCAGGGCTCGCAGAAAATCGCTTTGTTACTCTCGTCCGGGCGTTACTTTTGCCCCGGCTCCCCCCTACAACTTTTATTGTAAAGTGTTACTGAACAGTTTTATATTGTTCATGTTTGTATTGATCTTGAGCTTGATTTTCTAAAGTCAGACCAAAATTTTTGGTTTGTCATATGAATGTAAGACTAAAGCTGTGGACAACAACAAGCAATAAGACACTGTACAGAATCATATATCTATATACAGCTGTGTTTACTGTAAATACAGGTAATTTGGTCTAATGGGATTGTTTCCCACCACAGACCACCAGTGTTGTGGACAGTAAGTATCTGAATTAAAAACCACATCAGTCATCATCTGTGAACTCTTCCAGCATATAAAAATGATGAAGATTTGATAAGACGGATGATAATATAACACTAGAGGATATTGTATGATATACTTGAAGTGTAACATCGCCAAGTCTAAAGCAATGTTTCCTCTGAATACACCTGAACACATCCCTCCACAGTCTCCATGTTTTCAACTTTCTGAGCAATCAGGGGTCTTTCACTGTTATGTCCTTCATATCTACATCTTGTCTGTTTTACATTTAGCATAAGACAGAGCATCATGAAACGCTGCAGAAGAGAGCCTTCATATCTGAGAAGATCTGATGAGAAACTGACAGTTAAAATAAGAGCTCTAACAGATTTATGCAATAAGCATCAGTTGCATTGGAAAAGGCTTTAAAGTCTGGAAACACATTTATATACTTGCCATTACTCTGAAATTATTCACAGAAGCAGGTAACAGAGCAAGCTTAAAAGAAAAAGAGAGTTGGTTGGGGATGGCCATGATAAGAAAACACACACACGCGCACGCACACACACTAACGCACACACACTAACGCACCATGTGAAGTGTGAAGTTGTGAGTCCTGTAAGAGCCCTGCGGGTCTGCGGGTCTTGATGACGGATTGTCCTGAACACTGTAACAGCTCTTCTGAATAGAGATATGATGGGCAGGAGAGAGCCCGCAACACACAGAGGCAAGGAGGACAGAAGATGAGCGCCTCGATTTATTTCAGCATTATCAGCCATAATTCAGTGTCTGTGATGGCCTGTCTCAGGCTGAACCGCCTCACGCTGGACAGCAGTTATTAAGCGGCACACAAATCACATGATCTACGGTTATGACCAAACAAATCATACGATGTGTGGAATTAAATACCAAGAGAGTGACAGGGATGAAAAAGACAAGATTCCTTGGAACAGTGAAGAGACTACCCTCCCCCCCCCAAATTTTAAATTGGCAGTCAAAATGATTTCAATGGGCTATTCAAATAAACAAGGTATAAAAATATGTAAACTGAATTACTTGATTTTGATTGGTCAGTGGTGATATTCTAAGGTTTTTTATTTCCAGATAACAATAACTGACTGCTCTTCTGGGTACTGCGAGTCATCTTGACCATTCTAGGATAAACATATAAAGAGATATAAATACAGATACTATACCCCTGAGGTGACTGAGAGGGCTGAGCCACTTCCACAGGCCCTGATGTCACGATCATGGAGGGTTTTCATGTAGCATGTACTCTCTGTCATGGCCACAGCCAAGCCAATTCGCTCCTGGTCTACACGCACGTCGGTCCCACCATGGTCATCTTAGGCCCGGTTTTACATAAGAGCATTTGCGTTTTAAAACAGCATCTTAAAATAAAAAAAACGATCCTTGTCTATACTGGAATAAAAAAAATCGTAAAAAAAACCTCTATAAACCCATGAAACATGACCATTCATGCACACTGGGTATGCGCATAAAAGTGTAAAATAACTTATTACTAGGGATGCACCGATAGGATTTTTTTTGGCCGATTCCGATTTAAACAGACAACTTATGGCCGATACCGATATTAAAAACTTGTATACAATACTATACAGTTGGTCTATAAGCTCATTTATTAGCTCATTTCTGCATCAAATTATTTTTACTGCACATGGATTGGATCTAATTAACATTCAACTGACCAACATAATAAGAGAGGCACACATTAAACTAAAACAAATATAATAAGACAACATGACAAGGTGGTTTTTGCTATTCAGCATTTCTTTTATTAACAGCATTAACTCATTTTTGACATAAAATGGATTTCTTTAATAAACATAAATAATGCCAGTGCTATTGCTTTAAACAGAGTATAAATATTATACTTCAAAAAAAGTTGGACTTCTTTTCCCCCACTAAAGTGCAGTCTGTTTCTTTTATTGTCCAAGACATTTGAGCCAGCTCAACAAAGGTTTTCTGTCGGTGCTTAAGTATAGTGCACACCAGAATATTAAATCATTTTAATTGAACAACAGACGTGCAACTCATTGCCTTTATGCGGTTAATTAATAAACAATCGGTATCGGCATTTCTTGTGCTATTGCCGATATGCAGATGGTTTCAAATTCATCAAAAATCGGCAGATAAATATCAGCGGCCAATACATCAGTGCATCACTACTTAACTCAAATAACAACTTACCTTTGGTGCATTTATGCAGCCTAGGGGTGTGCGATATTGGCAAAAAAAATTCATACCTGGATCATTTGTTGGCAACGACAATAGACAATATTTTATAACCTATAAAAATGTTTTTGTGAAAGTCTTACATTGTTGTAGCTCTCCCCCTAATTTAATTAAGGTTCATGTTGATGTTTTTAAATGTTTATCCAGTACGATGGGAATCTGCCCCGTTTTCACGTGTGTGTGTGTATGTGTTAGAGATGCGCGGATGGGCTATTATTTCATCCGCAACCGCATCACAAAACTCATCATCCGTTCGCCATCCATCCGCACCAACGTTTCTGACCAATTTTCAAATCCGCACCCACCCGCCATCCGCTGACTGGGCAATGCAAGGCGCTGGTGACAGCCGCGAGACTAGAAAGCTCTAGAATATCAGCAGTGAACTCAGTCTTCGATCGGCGCACATGGGACTAAAATAAATAAATAGCCTAAATTAAACGCACAAATTACATAGTCTGCACTGGTGTCATCCTGACTGGTGTCATCCTGATTTACCACTTTGTAAAACTTATTCCAGGCAACCCTTTTCTGACCTTCTATTTCCTTTGTTTTTAATTCTCATTTTTTGAGTTTGTCACGTACCCTTCGCCGGCGTTGATAAGAGTTGTGTCAAAATGCATCCTCATTTCTCCGCGCTGTTAATGATAGAACGAATGGATTAACATGCCGAGGCTATCCCAAACAATTAAAACCTTTATTAAATAAAAGTGTATTAGAAAACTTTTTCTTGTCACTGTTTTAGTATTATAAGTTATGTTTTGTGTTAATATTATTCTGTTTATGTTGCGTATATTTCTAAGATTGATTATTTGTTATACAACAGTTCTTTCTGGTTCTCGAATCTGATTGGCTAAGACCTATGTGATATTGTGCTGATATCGGCACTGTAACCGCTTCACCTTTCGTATCATTCCGCCACCTAGTGAATGGAGGTCCTAAGCAGGCTCATCTCTGAATGGAAAAACACATGACGCCCTGTTTTGAATCACTCTCCGTTTGTCTCATTAGTTTACTAGCTCATAAATCAGTCTGTGAATCCCCAATCGGAAGTTATTCCATCAAAGATCAGCACTCTTGGATGTTACGTTACAGTTAATGGGAGAAATGTCTTGTCACATCGTGTGGACGATTAACACTTGGAAAAGGAATATAAACACTCGTTTTTTTTTTTCTGGATCTATATTTCTTATCAGAACGCCAAAAAAACGTGAAACTGCAGGTAACCACCGCAGCTTTTAAATGTGGACATTGATCATTTACTTTATCGTGACGTGACTATTAAAACATGTTATGAGATATCGCCACTGGTATATTTATAAGCAGCATGCAAAAACATATCTCTGACACTTATAAAACACCGTTTTATATAGTACTGACAAGAACAAAGTTTAATATTAATAATTGTGTGATCGTATCAAGTTAAGAATAAATGTGAAATCAATAGTAACGTTATACAAGTAGTTTTATTAACTTTTAGCTCTCGCCAAAACAATAACAACACAATAGAGAATAAATATGAATTAAAAAACAAGTAATAGTTTGATCATGACACCAAATACTGCTGATTTGATCTCATTTTGACGATCATAAAAAAACAAGGCCAACATGAGAGCCAGGGGATCCCTTTCAGAGATGTAGCCCAGAGAGGGCGGCGGTCAGCGGGGCGAGTGAACACTGATGTCCGCTCATGCTTTGGTTCTCATTCGTACCGAATCTCACTAAGCAAACGTTCAAACAGGCGCTATCTTTACTAATCGACTGCAGATTTAAATATAATACATATACATTCTCGACTGAACTAATCTTAAAACTACACTTTGTGACCAAGAAACGGTAATATAAAGTAACGGCTTTTCCGTCCATTGAGTTGTTATGAGCTTCAAAGCAGCCGAAAGTTTTACCTGTCATTCTGGCCGCCCTCAAATCCGTGGCGGAAGAAGTAGTTCTCAAACAAAGAGGCTTTTAAAATAACTCCGTTGTTGTTTTCTAGTTTTCTTTTTTCAAACGTGTGCCGTCGAACTGTTGTATAAAAGCAATATCGCTCTCGGAGTCGTGCGACACAGCTCTATATCATCACGGCTGTGACCGCCTCCGGCACTCGGCCTGCGGCCTCGTGCCTCTGGCCTAATCACAGCCGTGATGATATAGAGCCACACCACACTCCTACTCGAGCGACACTGCTTAAATATACTGTTGAATAGTTTAATCTACATCAATGTGTCATATTTTCTAAAATAAATTAATATTTTTGATTCCATATTTATTTTAATAAGTCAGAAATGTCTCCGCTGTTTTCTGCTGACAGGCGCAGTGGGCGCGTGCAACAGGTGACGCAAATTATGGGTCCTCAGAAGGCTAGACCATCTCATTTCAGTTCTCTTTGAGAACTTCTGAGGCTGCCACCCTGAAAGACCGACTGCTCACCTTTTAAGGTTGCATGCTTAGAAGGACACAGCTAATAAGCAGTCTATCCGCCACCCGCCCGAATTTAATTAAAATATTATTTTTCGTCACGTCATCCGCCCGATCCGCGGTTTATCCGCGGCTGTAACCGCCAACCACGCATCTCTAGTGTGTGTGTGTGTGTGTATATATATATATATTTAAAATACACACACTCTTCCAGCCTATGATGAATTCATAAGCCTACTGTATGTAAATTTTGCAACGTATGTTAATATTCTCTTAATATTTGTTTTTAACAATGTGCTGCGCTGCTGCAGGTCGAAATTTAATTTAGGTAGGTATGAGAGAGGTCAGTGCCACCCGGGACACCCATTTGGCTCAGCCACTGCAGTAATGTTTCTTGTCACCTTGAAAATCACTGCGGTTGTTTCATATTTTTCATCATTAATGGCTGTATAATAGTCAGCATTTGATTACTTACATCTTTCTTGCACTTTTACTAACTGAGTCCTCTTTTACAAAAGAGGACATCGCGCACATGTCCTCTTTTGAATTACACCTCTGCATGCCTGGTTTGATTGGTCCTCTAGGAATCATTTTGACCTTATCTGACTTAATGTGGAGCAGCACAGACCTGTTGGCTTGTGACATCACAGTACCACCAGATCGATTTGAAGGTATTCTGAGTCATTTATTCTTGAATCACTCTCACAGTGCTAAGACGTCACATGCCGATTGGTCTGCGCGGTGCCGCAAGAAGCCAAATGAGTGCTGAGCGTTGAGTCAAATAAGACATGTGTCAGCAAATTACAGAGGTCTGGACCTCGGGGACTGTATGGCCATGCACACTGCGTTACCTTTCAGCCATGGTGCTGGAAGTATTTATGTGTGCACGGGTGTGTTGAATGGCACGTATTGTCATATGCATCCTCGTCTCTCTCTCACACAGAACTATGAAAGAAAAACCACCCTAAAGTGTTTCATTTATTGGGGCGTCTATTGTCTATTGTGTTTTATTTTTCTGTCTTCAGTTATCATGTTTAGTTTAGTTTCCCCCATCACACTGTCAACATTGACCTCCCTGCTGTACAACTTATGTGCCTGTAGCAGGGAGATTGTGCCCTCGAGATACATCTTATTAACTTTTTGAAGTTAATACCTTTCAACACCTTTCCTTCGAAACTGTAACAGTTTCAGGTGGCTTAAAGTTTAGCTGATTCTAAAGACTTACCGGATTTCATTGCCCATGGCCACCTTTCTGGTGATACCTAAGCCCTCCTCTATGACAAGGCCCATGGCCACCTCTCAAAGGAGCAATACAATCATTAAAACCACAAAAGCAATTACGTAAAAGTGACATCTTGCATACAGCAATGTTGAATATGAACATGTGTTCTGTAAAAGAGGTACATGGGACAATAAAACCCATACACTAAAAAAATGATTCTGTGCCTTAATAAATTTAACTTAAAAGAAATTATTAAATTCTATTAAAAAAATGTAAAAAGTAAAAATAACACAAAAAAATTAAGTTAATTCTAAATTAACAAATTATTGAGTACATTTCACTTAATTTTATTATGTAAAATCCACCCAAATTTGTAAGAAGGAAATTTTGTGTTGAAACTACTTGAATTATTTAAGTAAATATAACTAACTAGGCAGTGGGCTTGTACTTCCCAGCATGCTTTGCATGGGACTGCATTTGGAGAGTAAAATTTGAAATTAAACGCTATTTTTGTGTTTTTAACAAAAAAGAAAGGCTTGTTAGTGTTTCAGGTTAAATTATCTTTGAGATTTAGAAGAGTTTCTGTTTCTGTTTTGAGTTTTGTGGTTACCATCATTCAGAAGAGTGGTGCTTGTGCATAGACAATACGTGACATGATGAAAATCATGATGTAAGCAATAACTGTGCTTATGCCAGTACTGAGATCTATTGAGTCTCTTCTTACTTGCTCAACATAATGTGGCAGTCAAATGTGAAAAGTTAAATAGAATAAGAGATTAAAAAAACGATTGGATTATCTTAATTTTAGTATGTAGAAATTAAACCATTAAATTGATTTGTTTGCACATAATTAATTTTAGTGTACTGAACATAAAAAATTGAGCAAATTCTACTCAAAATAATTATGAATATAATTAATCTGAAATTACATATAAAATATAAGTACACTCCATTGATAAATTATAGGTACACTCAACTTAAAAAATATATCTGGAGTTAGATAAATTAATTGTGTGCATCTTCTTGTCATAATAAAATTAAGTAAATTCAACATAACATTTTTTTCAGTGTATATGATAATGAATGAAATATGACATTCAAAGATGATGTAGTCCATCTGGGTCATATTCTAATTGGTGTCAAATGATCTATCCTGTCAATCTAAACATGGACTCAATTGTTCATCAATTTCCATAAAAGTTATGCTTCAAGAGTAATGCAACAGTTACTTATGATTTTAAGCAGTTGTATTTATTGACATTTTAAAATAGTGATACTTTGATTTTAAGTTGTGTCATTTTGAACTGGTGATTTTAGTTCAATGAACAAATGATCTTTGGCTTATATGTATTGTATTCAAGCATTTGAAAAAAACGCTGAAAAATGATTGATAATGCAATTTTGAAAGATGAAAAATGAAAGATGGTGCATTTTGAATTGGTTGTGAATTATATAGTTTTGGGAAATTAGAAGAAGGTTTTGTTATAAGTGCAAAAATGATTGTAACAAACTGTAATATACTAGTGGAGGATATTGTTTCTACATCTGTCTATAATAGATAGAAATCTGCATCCGTCTATGATCCTTCATGTAACCATCCTTCTAATATGCATCAATACATTTGGATAGATATTTCTGAAAGGGATGCACAATTAAGTCCAAAAATCATAATGGTCAGTTATTTCCCCTGATATTGTATTAAGTTATGTTATGAAATTCACATTGTTTTCATTTCATTATCATTGTATACCTGAGACTTAAGATTGTTTGGGTCTGAAATACTCATATGAAGTTTTAGCATAAATACGACCTCATGTTGCGTCTTTCATGTTTACACACTGCCACCAAAACTTTTGTCTATTATAAAAAAAATTCTGATCAGGACATCAAAATCAAAAATAGACAATGTGACAATTTTTTTTAAACATGACATGGAATAACAAAGGATAGTAGAAGAGCTTGTGACACACACACACACACACAGAGAGAGAGAGAGAGAGAGAGAGAGAGAGAGAGAGAGAGAGAGAGAGAGAGAGAGAGAGAGCACTGGAAAGAACCTAAATACACAGAGCTGCAACTGCTCATAAAAATTACATGAGATGATTTTAAGAAGGTAAATGTCAGTCTGAACTAAAGAAACAGTCTCGGTCACACACACACACATACTTCTCAGATAAGCTCAAATGGCAGGCGGTCTCTCACAGTCTTCGGTCTTTTCTATCTGTTTTGCTTGTTGACACTTCTGAAGATGAAGCTGGAGATGTTGGTCCCGTTGATTGACAGCTGTCATCTCCTAGCAAAAAAAAGGCCTCAGCAATGTTCATTTATCACAGACCTCATTAACTCTGATAATGACATATGATCAGCTGTTTAGTGAATGAGCAGTGATTTTATATTTTTTGCCATACTTGTGAGAGGCAGATTTTAAAATATGTGACCCTGCCTTTGAAAGTTCATCTAAAGTCTTTCTTTGTGATTTATTGTTTTCTCATCCTACATAATGTTAAGAACATTCTGTAAAAATATCATCTTGATATCTTTAATACTGACTCATATAATGGTCATATAAAAGATTAAAAAAGATTAAAATCAAACTCTGATGCTCCTAAACTAATCATTGAATTATGAGACTTTAGACTGGATTACACAGATAGAGTCGCATTGAAACATGTCAAAATGACTTGGTGGTCCAATTTAGGTATTGAAACTTCCTCTATTCACTGTTGAAAGCGCTGTGGCTTTGGAAGAGACAAGATTTAAAATAACAAGGCAATATAGAGGGCGATTCTCTTTAGCATGCGTTAGAAGCCATCGCTTGCTCTTTAACCTCTGATTGGCTGAGGCGTGCGCAGCATTAAAGACAAATGCATAATGAGTGATGGACAGCAGGCGCGTGCTTGTATCCGTCTTCAACTAAAATGCAGATATATTTTAGATAAATGTTTCTTGACATATAGTGAAAGCGGCCTGAAACAGGCACCCTTCCTAAAAATGTACTGTGTATTGTATGTAGTAACCCAACAGTTACTGTAGTATTTTGGTGGAGTAGTGAGAAAAGTTTCAGTAAAAGGATTCAAAGCTATGTTTGTAATTAAGCTGCAGATTTCCTAACAAATATCGGTTTATTTTAGATGACTACGGTCAGAACAAATGGTCCAAAATAGACCCAAGCTGCAACGCTACCATTTAAAAAGGTCTTATGTTTTATTTAGATACAGGTACTAACATGCACTCTTTGGTACCTATATGTACCTCTGACGTGTTATTATGACCTCTTTAGGTACAAATGTGTACTTTTTGAAAGAACTGCTCCAGTGACAGCTATAGGGACCGTTTTTGTAACTTTTTTTGAGAGTGTACTGTGTATTTACAGTACATACGCTCACCTAAAGGATTATTAGGAACACCTGTTCAATTTCTCATTAATGCAATGGTGTAATGGTGTGGGGGATGTTTTCTTGGCACACTTAATCCCCCTTAGTGCCAATTGGGCATTGTGCAAATGCCACAGCCTACCTGAGCATTGTTTCTGACCATGTCCATCTCTTTATGACCAACATGTATCTATCCTCTGATGGCTACTTCCAGCAGTGTCACAAAGCTCGAATCATTTCGAATTGGTTTCTTGAACATGACAATAAGTTCACTGTACTAAAATGGCCCCCACAGTCACCAGATATCAACCCAATAGAGCATCTTTGGGATGTGGTGGAACGGGAGCTTCGTGCCCTGGATGTGCATCCCACAAATCTCCATCAACTGTAAGATGTTATCCTATCAATATGGGCCAACATTTATAAAGAATGCTTTCAGTACCTTGTTGAATCAATGCCACGTAGAATTAAGGCAGTTCTGAAGACGAAAGGGGGTCAAACACAGTATTAGTATGGTGTTCCTAATAATCCTTTAGGTGAGTGTATTGTAGTGTTGTTCAGGGTAGGGTTAGGAATGGGTCAAGAAATTTCTATTTAGGGTTAGGGTCAAGAAATTACATGATGATACTTTAAATATGAGTACTATGTATGTATACACACATATCTACACATTGTATGCATTTTTTTCTGTGTAAGTGCATAGTCGTTGAAGATAGCTAATATAAAGTGAGACCTATTGACAAAAATGCGTTAACAGCTGCAAAAATATAATGACTTCTTGAATCTTGAATGTTATGTTACATGTTTGAAATCTCCGACGTACCAGTGTTAAAAACCAATGATTTGGGATATAATAAATACGATGCATTTTCTCACGTTAAGATTTTCTTTCTGCTATTTCATTTTTCCTGGTCACACTGACACCAAACAGAAAAACATCACTTTTCTGAAAGATGTGTCCCTGAGAAAAGCAACCCAGGCCAAAGCTTCAATAATATCTGTCTGCTGGTTTACAGAATTGAGTCTGAAGAACACACGTGGCTTCAGTAAGCTGTGTTTTTTTACAGATGAGCTGTGATCATGACACTGACATCTAATGATGAAATAAAGTCACTGTGACGGAAAGGCTTGAAATGATGTCATATAATTACTGGAGTCACTGACTCTGTGTGTGTGTGTCCAGCTGCTCCTGTGTGTTTACTTTAAAGAGTGACAAAGGAACTGAGAAAGTGATGCCAGCCCTTGGCTTTTCGTCTTTCACCCCGTAACAAACAGCTGTGTCTCTTCACACCATCACAGGAATCAGATCATCACAGATTATTGAAGGTTTATCATGTTCAAACACACCGTCAATAATGTTTCAGATGAGGGATCCTAAAATAATTCTGCTGTTATCTGCTTTGTTATCAAAGACTTCTTTATCAGTTTTAAAGGGCCAGTAGAGAGCAATGTGTTTACAAACACCTCACTGTGTCATTGGCTTAACAATAAACATGTTTGAGAGATTATTGTTGATGTTTTGACCTGTGGTTCTTTATGAACTTTATGAATTTGTGATAGCAAAACAAAACTCAAATGTCTTACAACTCATTTGACTAATCAGACATGTGTATAGCCAGATGTCTGATGGATTAACAGACTATTGTTTGACTATGTTTATTAATCATTCGTAAGCGTAATTAAAACCATCTGAATAATTTAATTTCACATGCACAACAATTTGTTCTTAGAAAACCTTTTTCATTTATGATTAACAAGCACACCAGTATAGTGTCAGGTTTATATTATTTAAGATTTACACTTACGATTGCTCTGAACATCATTTTCTGTTTATGAATTCTCTCTCGTGGTGCTTGTGATGTTTGGTATGCACAGTGTATTATCTGCATTGGTGCTGCTGGATATCTCAGAAGAACCTGAATAAGGTCAAAAGTGAAGTCCCAGCGTTCCATGCTTAGTGACAACACTTCATTAAAATACACACACACACACACACACACACTTGTTATTGACATAGAAAATGAAAACACATTATTATTCTCTTCATTTAACCCATGTGTTTAAAACAAAGAGTTTTGACAGTATACATGACCACTGTATTTATGAAAATAACATTTAAACAAGCTTAAACAGTGCAGGGATTTATCCAAGGTGCTTGAATGTTTAAAAAAATATTTTGTTCACATAGTGACACCAGTGACAGACCAAAGTACTGTAATAATATCCCTACTTATACATGAAACGACTTCAGAACAGCATATAGCATATAATGACAAGAAAATGATTCAATTTGTGCAAACACAGCTAAAACAATAAATAATGGATAATAATGGTTACGTCTGATATCCTGATGCAAGTCTTTAAAAAGAAAGGGATAAATTGGACAAGATATTGTCACAAAGGCGCAGAGTACAGATCATTCTTATACTCCCAACCTAGTACAGACAGCAACGACAATAAAGTAATCAAGTCATTGAAGCATTTCTGAGGTCAGTCTGGATAGAGAATGAAGCCGGAGAAAGTGCTGTATTTGTTGTTGTTTCCTCCGTGCGCTTTTCCTCCGTCCAGTTTGACATATATCTCATCGCCAGAGTCCAGATGCAGCACGACGCTGTTACTCGCGTAATCGTAGTTCTGATCTGCGTCCTGCGCGATTGCGCTCGCGCGCACCTGTTCAAATAAACGCACAATATTGTTAAGTCTCGTTTGATTCATGAGGCTCGTGAAAATGTGGTTTAAAATGACTGCATGTTCACTTATAATATTATAACATTTGTTCATAAAGATCAATAGGGAACCCTTGTAAAGGGATTGTATTTTTTGTGCGGTGATATAGTTTAATAAAAACAGAAAAAAGCGTGCGTTTTATGATGCTGATGTTTTTTACACACAGAATCACATAACTTTTCCTTCACGCACAACATGTTTAAGCCAGCCGACGCACTTGCAGTTGTTTTTATCATATTTTGTTAAAACACGAGTAAAAGAGACAGCAGACACAGCTTACTACTATATGAATACCTGTCCGTTTTTGCAGAGGTCTGCCCACATGCTCGTGCCGTCCCCTCCGCGCATCAGCACATGATAGGTGAAGTAGTAAATCCCGGACACTTGGCACGTGAACTTCCCGGTGGTGGGGTCGTAGTGACTTCCTACATTTGTCACTACATCGTCAAACCGGAGCACCTCGTAGCCCTCGTGAGGGTTTTTAAGACCGACATAAAACGCAATCTTGACGTTCCCTAACGCTGCGGCAACGTCTCCCGTCTCGGTGCGCGCCGTCCCCGTTGTGCTTCCGGTAAATCCAGGTCTCCCGGAGTCTCCAGGCGGTCCCCTGGGACCAGGTGGGCCAGGTTCCCCAGGTGGACCCCTCGGCCCAGGTTTGCCCGGCCGCCCAGGTTCGCCTCTAGTCCCTTGAGCAAAAGCTGGTGGTATGACGCTAAGGTCCTGCATCACCTCCAGCGCGGTGGCGCTCGGTTTGGCGTTGTATGGATCACAGATCATCCGGCAAGTGCCCATCATCTCATAGTGTGCTGAAATCACAGAGGTCTTGAGCAGAAGCGGGATCACGATCAGCGCCACGACCATGACGATGCCCACGACAGCACCGATCACTCGCTTGGTTTGGAGCACCCGAGAAACTCGCGCGAAAAGGTCCGGCTCGTTTTTGGAGTTAATGGTGACACGCGCTGTAAAGTAATGCGTAACAGAAAGAAAATTGTCCTATAAATAAATATGCATATATTGTAAATAATACACACACCAACAACAGAGAAATTTGTCAAAACTCTGACCCCTGGCAAAATAGCAGCGTGCCAGAAATGTACATACCGGCGTTTGCACGCGCACTAGAGAGATGGAGGGAGGCGGTGCGAGTTTAGAGCGCACGGGAGAGAGTGCACTGACATCACCCACCTATTTTTAGGGAGAGCGTATATTATTTTTAATGTACTTAAAATATTAACTATAATATTGTTACCAAAACATTTTTAAATACTTTAAAGGGTTACTTATTTAATGGAATCTTGATTTAATCACATAAAGTTTTTTTCTTTTCTTTACATATTTATTACTACATGCAACATGATTAGCAAGTAAGAAGAGACTGGTCTCAGTATTAGCATTTGCATAGTTTGCTCAGAGGCATCATGCCCATTCAAACTGAGGAGGCATTTGCCCCCAAATTGATTTTGTATGCAACCTCAAAACCAAAGAAGGGTCCATTAATCTGTTACTTGTCTTTTAATCTGCTTAATATGCCAAATATTATTAATTCTGTGCTGCATCCTTGACACTTTTCAGAGATTTTTGCCATTTTGATAGTTGATCGTGTTACTTACATTACTTTATTCTGGCAGCAGGCACTGCAGACAGCGCAGTCACAGACGTCATTAGCGTCTGAGCGCGCTCACAAGCTTGCTTCATCCGTTCCTCTAATGATTTTATCTAAACATTTTTTTTATCATTATATGAACATTAAACTCAATCACGTGGCTATAGCTTATGTTATTTTCGTTGTTTATGTACTTTGTGGGTTTAAAATTACATTAATTTCATAGGATAATGCAGTTGTTGTGCAAAATGCATTAATGACACAATTAAACAAGTCATTTTATTAAAACTAAAAATAAATAAAACATGCCGTTTCAGATGTAAATATGATGCCAATATGTCATTATTCCGATTTAATAGTATTTGATATCAAAGTTAGTCAACACTTTTATTTTGGAGGCTGGGGCGCTCAAATTGTTAAAAATGTAAGTGCCATGGAAAACATTGAAAGCTCTATAATATCTCGTTTGATGTCTGTGTATGCACAAATGTCTGTGAGCTGTGCACACTGTGCCCCCTTAAAAAAATTGGTGCATGACGCGACGCCCCTGGTTTGCTCATTGAGTGAATTAACACATCATGATTTTCATCTTGTCACCTATTGTCTATACAAAACTATTCTAAATGATGGTAACAACAAAACTCAAAGAAGAAACAGAAACTCTACTAAATCTAAAATATAAATGAACATTAAGCACTAACAAGTTTTTTTTAGTTAAAAACACATAAAAAGGGTTTAATTTCAAATTTCACAAGTCCACTTAGTTATATCTACTAAAATCATTCATGTAGTTTCAATAAAAGTTAATTTCCTTCTTAATTTAAGTGGACTATACATGATCAAATTAAATTTACTCAATAATGTGTTCATATATTACTTAAATTATTCATTTTTTATGTTATTTTACACAAATCATTATTTTTTAAAATAGAATTTCCTAATTTTATTTAGTTAAATTTACTAAGGCACATAATCATTTTTTACTTTGTAGATTGATCAGTACCACATGAAATAGAAAAAAATAGGAATTTACGTAGTACACCATGGTCGAAAACAGCTTTTGGAAAAGGATGACGAAATAACGCAGTATTTGTCAGCTCTGTCAATGGTTGCATGGTAGAGATGCTGTCTGGATTGCAAATGTAGTCAGGGCTCTGAGAAAATCGCTGCATTAGTTTCGACCCGCAGCTTTCTCTACATGAGAGATTGTAAGATCAGTCCATTTAAACCATTCTGTAGCTTAATAGTGATTTATCAGAATACTTAACACAAATTTTAGATAAGCTCTGGTTTAAAGGTGGGGAGTGTTTCATGGTGTTGTTGTTAGTGCATCATCATATTGATATTGAAATGCTTCCCTGTCTTATAGCTACTTCAACAAAGTTATGGGCAAGTGTGTTATGGGCAGATGAGAGAAACAATGCTGTCTGCTCCGTACAGACTGGTTCAGATGAAGAAAATTACAGAGATGAGCTTTTATGTGAAAATACGTGTTGGGAGATGTTTTAGAGATAATCAAAATGAATTCATGATGTTGAAGTTATTATGGATTTTAAAACATACTAATGCCTAGTCAACGGACACGGGTATTTTTATAACCTCCTTTGGTTTAAAAAAAAATCCCCTCCACACATGCTCGGTTTAAAAGAAATCTCCGCCCAAATAAACACACAAAAACATGCGATCACGCACTGTTAAGAGCATGCCACACCAACAGCCGGTGATATAACCCTAATCATAAAGCCACGTTGGCCAATCAGAATTCTACATGACAACACTGCAACCGGCGTTTCTGAAAAACCTCACCCTGGCAGGGGTTTTCAAAAATGTTCGGTTTCAGTGACCTGATACTGCATTTCTGTGTGGTTATAAAAATACATGTGTCCATGTGGACAAGGCCTAAGAAAACAAACAAACTCAAAAACAAAACTGACGACTGACCCATATGCGCCAGGCTTTTAGAAGCTTCATTAGTGTTTTATGTTGGGACCAGAATGTGTGAATGTTTCATAGATCATGAAAAACTGTTCAAATTAAAAGAGTCTTATTTTGGCTCAAAATAGTTTATACAAATATTTTTGTATTCATGTTTGTGTTCATTCAGAGCTTGCAGCAAGTTTGCTGATGTGTCCTATAATGCTGTAATGTTTGTGCTGAGCACTGCCAGGGGTTGTGGGTCGGGTTAAAATGAAGCTTGCGGAAAGAACTGCTCCCAAACTGTCGAAACATCCGAAAGACCCCATAGTGTTTGTTCTGTGTGTGGTTTGAAGAGGGTGCTGGTCTGGCCTTGGCCCAGAAAGATGCTGATGCTGGGTTGATGCTCTGACAAAACTTTACCTCTACATCAGGGGCGGTTCTAGAATTTCCTTCTCAGGGGGTCTTAGCCCTCATTGATGATGAAGAGCATTGTGGTTGTAAGAGCTTCTATTATCTTTTTTTTCTAATAAAGATACACATTTTGAAATACTGTACAGCTGTCTCATTATTCCAACACGCCATCATTGTCCTATCTACTAGTAGTTTTTTAAGTCTAATAGTCTAATAGTCTTTTCTTATGCTTTTTCCTGTTGGAACAGTTAGCATTGCATTTTTACGTGCAAAGGTTCAGGCTGTATAAGTGTACTGTTATACTCCTACTAAATACATTTCCAAATCAATCTGAAACAAGATTACTGAAATCATCTAATTTTTAATTCACATGTAAATACTTAAATGTGCAAAAGAAATGTTAAATTACTGTGATTTTTATTGGTTAAACAGAAAATACCCCTTTGCCATGTTGACATGTAGTGCCAGGATTTTCCTCTCTCTCTCTCTCTCTCTCTCTCTCTCTCTCTCTCTCTCTCTCTCTCTCTCTCTCTCTCTCTCTCTGTATCTCTCTCTCTCTCTCTCTCTGAAGTAGAGCTGTCCTTAGGCAAGGTGAACCTTGTCTCCATCAACATACATCTGACTTTGCCTTTAGATGTTTAAAGTGGGTGAGAGAAAGACCTAAAGGAAGGTCAGCTCACAAATACTTCTCTAATTTGTGTGTGTGTGTACCTGGTAATTATCACATTGTGGGGACCAAAATATAAGAATACCAGTATTTGTGTGACCTTGTGCGGACATTTTGAGGTCCCCATGAGGAAACAAGCTTATAAATCAAATAGAAGTTTATTGAAAATGTGAAGTAGAAAGGTTTATGTGATTAGGGTTTGGGTTAGGGGAGGGGAACAGAATCAGGGTTCCCACACCTTAGTTAACTTCAAATTCAAGGACCTTTCAAGGAATTTCCAGGTCCAAAACCCTCAAATTCAAGGAGTAAATGTGGGAACACATTTCAAGTGAGAGCAAGGTTACATAGTGTAACCTTTAAAGATACATTGTTACAGTTCCCTTTGAGAGAACTCGCACTGCATCACTGCGGTGACATTTTGGGGACACTTCCAGTGGTAAGTGCGTCTGAATGTGTATATTGAATTCAACCAATGGTGATGCTTAACGACAAAAACAGGGTGACGCGGGAACCAGGAAGTATATCGCTATCTAAAATATTGCCAAAGACGGCGTTACAGGGACGCAGGAAGTATGGCAAAGGAGGTGCAGCGCCTCGTTCCCTTCTCAGGGAACAACAGTTACATACGTAACCTGAGACGTTTTTATGTGTCAAACACAACTATGCAAAATAGCATTTTGGTATGAATCAACATTCGCAGACAGAATATATAAGCATTTAAAGCGAACAGATCAGCATTATCTGATGAGTCTGCGTTAGGATGAAAATGGTATATAACAATTAAACCCTCTGTTATTACAAATAGACAGAAAGCCATTCAGTGTGACAGTATATCCAAACCATCAAGGGTGATGACATTTGAACCAATTATCAAACAACCTTTTATATATATGTGATTTATATATAAGTGATGATGTTGTACGTTTGTTTTATGCATAAGACATCAAAATTTGTAAAATTAAGCGTTTAACTCAGTTAAAATGATAATAGCAAACAAAAGATTTCAAAAGCTGCGTGCTCATATTACACAAATATACTCTTAATGGTTCCATAAAGAACCTTTAACATCTGAAGAACATTTCAGTTCATTTTTGGTTGTTTCTTAAAAAAGTTTTGTATTAAAATGTTTTAGTTTTCTTATAGAGCATGTCCTTGGATATGGAGTAAATTTTATTTTGAGTCTTAAAATAGGCTAATTAAAGTCTATTTAATATTAAATGCTCAAAAGCTTCAAACATAATTTTTTAACATCATTAACAGGAAATTACTCACATATTGAACCAGATATCTACAAACAATTGTATTACACCATCAATGTTTTAATATGCTTTGTACTGTAACTTCATTTAGAACACAAGGCTGTTAAATGCTTCATTCTGGTTGAGAAATGTTTCACAGGTGTTGATTATTTTTCTGTAAAATCTGACCTGTCAAATGTTTTAAAATAACCACCAGAGCAATGTTTGTAGTAACCATGGTATAAGCACAATAATTGACTCTGGTCCTTTGAATTATTTGAAAATAATGCAATTATTTTGTAATTCAATGGCCCGTCATCATTATTCCTTAATGTAATTTATCATAATACATAATAACAAAATATGACGTAAAGTATGTGTCTTAAAAGCTAATTACACTCTAAAACCGTAGGTGGCGCTACTCTGTTAAGAACCCTCGGTTCTGTGGCTGTGGCACTGCGGTTCTGTGAGGTGAGGAAGAAAGCATTATTATATTCACTGTAATTGTTTCATGCACAAAATACGGAACAAGTTGCGTCACATAATGATTCAAGGACAGTGTTTTTCCCAATACACGACAATCCCATGTTAACCTGAGGAGTTGCAAACATCTGCCATTAAAACTAAACCTTTTATAAATGGGGTGGCAAGGTTATTTACTGGATCCCTAATTCATGAAAGAAATTAACCCCAGCATGGTAGAAGCATGAATTAATGTCATGATTGATGAATACTTTACATTACTGCAATGTGTTCATTACTTGCACAAATGTAGATATAATGTAAGGTTGCATTTTAAACTTCTATTTTTTCACACTGATTTACTGTCTGTTAATAAAGTAAAAAAGGATTTAATGTTAACTACAGAAACGTTCATAAAAGTTGTTAAGCATGATATACATACACCTACTGTACTTCAACACTAGGATTTTTTGGCAAAATTAAATTAATAATTAAATATGAATTGCATATTCTTCAATGTTATAAAATAAATATGGATTCATATTTCCTACATAGTGATTTTCTTTTCTTCTTTTTGACTTGAACAGCTACTGTTTATTAGGCTCTAGGACATATTGTTTATAATAGTACATTTGGAATAGCACCGGGGGTGGCGAGTCAGATGTCACTGAGTAAAGTCCACACTGAGTTGTCTGTTGTTTAATCAAGTAAACGGCAATAAACAGTTTTTGAAATGCGAAAATTTTATTTATGTCCCCACCAATGCCAGAATCAAACGTACGCCCTTGGGGGCCTCTATAGTATAATTTTTGGATTTTGTGTGGCCCTTGGGGCAATGGGGGCTCCTAAAATTGTCACCACCTTTTACCACACTACCAATGAAAAAGAAATGTAACTTTATCCTCTGAACAGGTAAGACAACAGCAACATGATTTATGTCGAAACATTTGCGTTTTTATTTAGTCAGAACTTTTAGGATGCACTTCTTACTGTCATGTGGATGTACAGTATAATGACAGATCGCTCTGATGCAGTTATTATCACAGACATCAGATTCATCTACACAGAATAGCGGTCTAATAGAATAGCCAGTAATTATTTTTTCTAACAGTGAAGCTACAGTATAAACTACATCAACATATGATGTAAACTGAGGATCAATTGTCATTGCTTCGGCACAAAATGCATTCAATGACTACATCTCTCAAATTTCATGAATTCTTTTCTCACCCAGACACAACATCTGCCAAAACTCTTTGTACGTACAGGCCAATTTGCACATGCTTACATACTGTTTTCAAAATTGTTAAACTTATGTTCAAAACAATAACATAATACAAAACTGAATAAGACAGCAATTTGATACATTTCAACAGTAATATTTTAATGAAATATATTTTAAATATTAAAATTAAATGCTATAAAACAATTGTAAATTAGCATTACTATTGTACCATCAGTGGATGGTGTGTATACAAATTCTTGCATTTTGGAATTATGCAGTGGAAAAAAATAAATACATAAAATATTGACAAATTCTCCATCATGTCTGATTCATTCCAGTTACATATATTGCAGTGAATTATAAACAGAGACGTGTCCTTGTTTTACACAAGAAAACATTGTGTAATGCTACACGTTGTTAGTGATTTTTAGGTCATTGTTTTGTGGGTGACAAAGTGTGTTTGTCGGCTGTCAACCTTTGCTAGTGTTCTGGAAGAATGAATAAAGTGTTTTGGTAGTTGTAGTGCATTTTGAATGTGAAATAAACTGCTTTGCCAAGCTGAAAGTTGGTTAGGAAAACTGTGTGAAGAGTTTTGCAAAAGTGACCTAAGTATTGAGAAATGTGTCCTAGCGTCTGTAAAAACTGTAAAGAAGAACAGCATGCAAAAAGACACAAATCATGATACAGTTACCCAACCCCTGTCTTAGTTATACTTTGACGATTGTTGACTAATTGTTATCATAATCTGAACAAAGAAAGTTAAGCTTCTCCTGACAGTCTCTAGGTGTCCAGATCTTTGTGTTTGTGTCCAGGGCTCCACATCGTTGGTTTGTGGCAGGGCATTGGGGCTGTCCAGCCGCAGACCAGGCCTTGTATTTAAGAACATCTCCATTCACCCAGAACCATTGCCCTGCTAGAAAGCGCAGACCAATCCAAACATACTGTGTGTGAGCTTTTGTAATTCGATTTATAGCATAATCCATGCTTGTGTTTGAGCTCAGGGATGCCAGTTCATTATAATGATCTCTGCAGTAATCTAGTGCCGTCTGCCAGGACTCAGTCTGCTGAACAACAACAATCTCAAATACTCGCATACAGAAGGCGCCGCGAGTTTCTATGCATTTAGCATCATGCAGTTTCTTATATTGTCTGTGTAAGAAAGCACAGTCACTGTTATTGTCTGGTTGAAATCTTTCGTAATCCCAGCTGATTTGTGTAGCAAGTTCACCTCCCGTCCAACTCCAGATGTCTAAACTTCTCCAGAGTCCAACCCAGGCATCAGAAGTCTGACTCTCTGCATCTCTTAAAAACTGTTGCTCCTCAATGTCATTAGTGAATGTGGACAAGCCATTAAAGTATTTTCTGCAGTATTGTTGTGAATCACTTCTTGTTGTCACTAGATCTATAAAGTAATGTTGTTTCATGGTGCAGAAGGTGAGTCCATAGAGCTGCATGATCAGGATGACAGTGAGTGTAGTCTTCATCTTTACTCAGTGAACCAGTTTACAATGACCAAGATGAGGAAAGATTTCTGCATTATGACACAGACTCTCTCTTACTTAAACTGACAAACAACCAATAATAAAAAAGTCTGATGGAGTGACAGTAACAGAGTCCAATCACAATGCACCACTGAAGACAAACAAATGTCAGGTGCATGTAATCAATCAAAACCTATCATGCGTTGTATTTGAACAAACAAAAATATTTCTTAGTAAAAAAAAGATTTGCAAGTAAATCAGACATGAAAATGTTTTTACATAGTTTCCCCTGTTTGTTTAGCACAGCAATATAAAATAATGGCACACACACAAACATTTTTACTCCATACCTTCTAACAATGCCTCTTTATGTATGTTGATCTTCATTATTATAGCTTTATTATTATTAAATTACTGTAGCCTATGCTATAAAGTATTTTTTTCTTTAGGAGATCAACAGCTGGTATCCAGATTTAAGGTGATTTCTGAAGAAAGTCAAAAATATTTTTCCAGTTGTTCAAGAAAGCATTCTGATATCATTCTAAAATGGTTTTAATGGATTTATTTGCCATTATGACAGGTTCTGCACATTACATTTACGTTTCACTTTTATAAATACAGAAATGCAAGTCAAATGTACTAAACCAAATCTTGAAAACCATATAAACAAGCCAACAGGTATTTGCCTTAAAGATGGTAAAAGCTCAAAGCAAACACAGTAACAACAATCACAAATTCGTCTCAATACAAATCTGAGTTGCTGAGAAATTTGTGTTTGTGTACCTACCTAAATATATTTTGGGGACAAATTGTACAATCAAATTTCTTTACAAGCAAAACCTCCTATTGGTGATTTGTAAAAAAGAAATGCTATACAAATATAGGGACGTTTTTAAAAAGGCTGAAAGTTTTCTGTTAGGATTAGGTAATCTGTCCTCAGGGATTGATTTGGTAATTTATATTTGATATAGGGTTGTTGAAAATGCCTTTAAAAACCAGAACAATAATCTTTTAATTTACTGGACTGGCAGGCAATTTAAGAATCTCAGTAAAGGGGTAACGTGGTCCGTTTTCTTGGCTGACTTAATCATTTTGGCCGCAGCATTTTGTATGTTTTGCAAGCGTGCCAAAGCTATTTTATCAATACCTAGAGAGTTACAATAATCCACCCGTATATATATAAAAAAAATGGATTTAACCACATAATTTATTTGCTGATCCATTTTTAACTCAGAATCCAAGATAAACCCAAGGCTTTTAACCTTGTCAGTGATGGCAGCTGCCAAGGGGTATCTTTTAGTCGCTTGGACACTAGTGGGTATCGGGTCCGAAAAACTATAACCTCAGTTTTCTCCTCATTTAGTTTTTAAAAAAGAACCTCAGGGACATACAATCTCTATCAGTGAGATACGATTTAAACCAATGATTTTAAGGACATTCCCCTTTAGGTCAACCCAATATTATAGACGCTGCATTAAAATATTGTGGTCCTGTCAGGAAAAGTTCAGGAGTCGGAGTCTCAATGCGAGATACGTTAAATGTTTATTTGAAAAAACACACAAAGTTTGAAGGGATACGCTTGAAGACAAAGCACCCAACAAACACCAGAGAGACAGTGTAGTGCTGTAGTCACAAAATATCAAGTCCACAATACACTAGGAAAAGACACGCACGGCACCGCCGAAAAAGTCAAACAGTAGCGAAGAGATCAACCCACATCCGATGACAAAACACTTGAGCAGTGGTTCTCAACCAGTGGGGCCCGCCCCCCTGGGGGGGCGCCGACACTATCGCGGGGGGCGCGAGTGACTACAGGATGGGAGGCAAAAAATTAAATCTGAAAAAAAATGTTCATTTTTTATCACTAAACTACTGTCATCAAAAGTTATCATTTTGTATATACATAACTCCTGAAAAAAAATTAAAATGTGTTTGGACTGGTGAGCGCGGAAATACAGGTGATAAGCGGTTTTATTAAACGAGTCATTGAGTCGTTCTTCAAGCGATTCGTTCAAACGGCCGATTCATCAAGAATGAGACAGATGTTTGTGAATGGGTCATTTAATCTTTGACTCAACCGATTCGTTCAAATCACTGAATCATTCAAACCATGAATGAGTGTTGCTGTGAGACGCGCTATGCTGTGATTTTTTTTTAAATCATCAGATCTATTTTCGCTGCTAAAATAGACCAAAACAGTCAATATTTCGTCTAAAATGTAAGTGATTTGAACTGTAAAACCCAAGTGTAGGCCTGCTTCTTATGAAGTTATTTACTATGTTTGCTGTCGTAACCATATCGAAATATGTCTGAAAAGACAAGATCAGGGCTGTTTTCTTGGTTGTTTAACATCTAGATGCAATTGTTGTACACCATCTTAACAAACTTCAAGACTATTTAAGTTTATTAATTACCAACTTCTAAAAAGAAAATGTTGTCTTAGGAAAGAATACGCACGCAGCCACGCTCACACAAACATGTTTAAATACATTTATATTGTTAATTAATAACAATAAATTGTTATTGTAACAGCAATATATCCAAGTTTTGTTTTTCACTGTAAAAATGTCATGATTTGACAATGCAAAGAGAGTATCGCCACCTTTTTCCCTCCATTTCAAGCACTGGTTATAACACAAACATTACTTTTTTTGTCAAAAGCGACAAAAACCAAAAAAACTGTGGTGTTTGGAGACTCGAAAGCACGAATCACTCTGCAGTTAGACCTGCGAGTGCCATGAGCCCCTCCCGTCCAAAACTCGCAGGCGGCTGCGTCAGTCTCTCAATAATGTCGCCAAACCTGTGCTGCCCTGACAGCCTGTTAGACTAATAATTTGAATAAGAAATCATTTGTATTGCGTATATTGTTGAACGCGGCCATCCACGTGTAGCCGCAGGGAGTATATTTAGAAAGCTGCACGGACGCGTGCGCGCGCGAGCCGGACGCGGAAAAAAGGTATACCCCGGCCTTCAGTAGCTACAGTCAGAGCAGAGAGGAGACTCACACCCCTCCGCGTCCAGGCTGCAAAAGAATCGCGTATGGCCGCCGCCGTTCCCGTCCTTTACAACAAAACCCCAACAGTCTTTTTAAAGACTAATCCCACTTTTTTTAAGATTAGATCAAATCTCAGCCCTAGCCAGTATTTTTTTTTAACTGCTACACGAAAGACTACAATTGTTATGTATTAAAATAAAATCTGAATTGTCTGCAAAAAAATTATTTTGTTGGTTTTATTAAAGATTGTGCCTACGTCCCGCTGATTAGCCCCTGTCCCCCGATACGTCTCTCAACATAGCCACACACACGAACACTTACATATTGCCTAAACTTTAATATTGAAAACACATAACAAAAATGGATGAAGCATTCCTGCAGTTTGGGTTTACAGTCACGGCTGAAATAAGACCTCAGTGTGTCATGTGTGCCGAGGTGCTGGCAAACAACAGTATCTATCTATCTATCTATCTATCTATCTATCTATCTATCTATCTATCTATCTATCTATCTATCTATCTATCGGTGTGAGGGGGGCCCGACAGCAATGAACCTGCTTTAGGGGGGCCCAGCTTGTAAAAGGTTGAGGACCCCTGCACTAGAGGAAGCTGAAGACAGCTGGTGTACGCTTGAAGGGAAAGCAACCAACTGCACTGGAACTCAGGAAACAAGAACACACTGATAGTAATCCACCGATCTAAACACAGGAGCGAGAATCCTGGACAGAGGCAAGAGTCCGGATGTCGGCGATTGAACCTGGGGCGAGAGCAGAGAGGGTGAGACAAACAACAGCGGGCAGGATCTACCTGGACTGGGAGCGAGACAGTAACCAACCGGAAAGCAATGAGCGCGTGACGAATAACAAAACGGAAGCCTATAAAAAGACCAGAAGGAATAGGAAACAATCAGAGAAACGAGTGGGAGGGGCGAGTGCACACGTGAGGAACCAACAAAGGTAAACAAACAGACACACATATACACTGCCGATCACCCAGGCGTCATGACAGGTCCATCATTTCAAATGCAGCACTGAGATCAAGAATCAATACCGAATTTCCTCCCATGTTTAGAGTCAAATTAAGCACTTTTACCAGTGCTGTCTCAGTGCTGTGCCTTGACTTGAAACCAGATTGAAAAACCTTGGTTGTGGAGTTTGACCACAGGTAATCTTGAAGTTGATTGAAAACAGCTCTTTCTAACACCTTTGCCAAAAATGGCAGATTTGAGATTGGCCTAAAGTGGTTTGGGTCGTCCATAGAGAGGTTTGGCCGTTTTAACAATGGTGTCACAATCGCATGTTTAAAATCAACTGGACAAATGCCCTGGCTAAGGCATTTGTTAATTAAGTTCATAATATTAAAAACCACAGTATCCGCGATCTGCTTAAAAAGCCGTGGTGGCATGAGGTTGTCTTTGGCAGAGGAAGGTTTTAGGTGTGCAAATATCTTTATATAAATAGATTGAAAGTCACTCCACGCCCTAGGAGAAGTCCAAGTTCTCAGAGAGGGAACATCAGCCCCTGCCTGTGGTATTTGAGCACGGAGGTTCTCAAACTTTCCTTTGAAAAATGCTTGAACTCTTCACAGCTGATAACTGATCATTTTAGACATGATTTATAGCCACATTGATAGTGGCAAATAAAACTTTGGGATTATTAGCATTCCCTAAAGTAGTCTCTGAATAAAAATTTTGTTTGGCGTCCTTAGAAGCCTTCTGAAATGTAACCAGAGATTCTCTAAACATGTCGTTGAATTTTAGTTTTTCTCCATCTCCTCTCCTCCTGCCTAGACAATTGTCTCAGCGTGCGAATGTCATCATTTACCCATGGCAGGGAAGTATGTCTAGTATGTCTAACTGTGAGAGGAGAAATAACATCAAGAATCTCATAAGAGATGGATTTGAACTGCAGCACAGTTTCGAACCACAGCACAGAGTACAGTTTTAGAGCATATAGCTGCATACTTTCTGTCATAGAGCTCTACAAACTCACCACTTGGCCCAGGGGTTACTTTTCTATTCTACTTTTTTGTCTGAGGCCTCATTCAAGTCTTAACAATACACAGATTAAAAAACACTGACTTGTGATCTGAGAAGGGCACTTCATAAACATTAAAGTCTTGAATGGGCAGGTTATGAAATAAAACCAGAAATATTGGCGCTTTTCCATTGCATAGTACCCCACGGTTTGGTTTAGTTTGGGTCGGGTCAACTTACTTTTGGGAGCTTTTCCATTGGATGCAGTACATAGTACCCGCTACTTTTTTTCGTACCACCTCGGTTGGGGTTCCAAGCGACCCAAGCTGATACCAAACGTGACGCGAAAACACTGTAGATCACTGATTGGTCTGAGAGAATCGTCACGTCATCGCTATAATGTAAATGAGTAGCTTTACCTCAATGCTAGCTTGTGCTGTCTCGAGCAAACATGTTGTCAGCTGCTCTGCTATAAGGTCCCAAACTTCCATTTAGCGATGAAAAACATCCACAGGTTGAGAATCAGTGACACCATAACAGTTTTTTCCAGACTTGCAGTTTGTGGCGCAACATTTGCAACGAGCACGTCAGCATTATATATGCTTAAATGCAACTTCAATGAGGCTCCGCGGAGTGCTGTCGGCTGACGCCGCGGGTGTTTGTACAGAAACTGTCATTTGAGACAGAGGTATAGTGATAAATGCGATGTGCAATCATCTGTTTGTGGTGGTCAATTTTTATTTTGTGGAGGACTGAGAAATAAATAACTGCATGGGTAAATACAATGACGCTCTCAATTGTATAATGTCACAGCAGTCAGCGCAAATATAACGACACGCCTATAATCCCTCCCACTGCAAAGTGATACTAAACTCGATGGAAAAGCTAACCAAGCCAAAGTGAGGTGAGCTGACCCGACCCAAACTAAAATATAGCTGCAAGCAGCAATACCGGGGTCAAGCCGAAAAGGGCACAGAAGGATGTAAAATTGAGTTTAGATAAGCAGATTAAATAACCTAGGTAAACCTAATGATAACGAATAAAAACCGGCAATGTAACCAACAAAAATAATCTATGTTCTTGTCTACTGTGATCGTCCTTCTGTTATTGACAATCATGGAACATTAGAGCCCTGAAGGACATGTGTGTGGTGTTTGCAGTGCTAAAACGTAGGTCACATCATGTTACAGCAAGTTAAATGAGTCAAAAGAGACCACCCCCGTGTCTCTACGATGTTCTGATGCAGAGATATAGCTCTTGCAAAAAACGGTTGATAAGGTATTCTCATTGGTTGCTAGGGATTGAATTGGCAACCACCAATGATTATACTCCAAGCCATGGAGGAATAATCAATGAATAATCCATGAAGACTCATGGTTTTAGATGTGTTGTTGCAGTAGTTTTAGGCAAAAATACCATATTCAATCTCAAAACCAGTAGGTGGCGCAATGAAAAAATTGTGCATGCAACATCAGGTCATGAATGTGTTACATCTAGCTAGTTTTATGACTATACACTTTAGTTTAGTTAAGAAACACTTGTATGACCATAAGGCTGGCTTTTTATCAAAGGTTTTGTTCAATTATAAGGCCATCTAGTGGTGCAAGCATAAATTTTTTTATCTGTGTAGCCTCAGAATGTGCTCATACATCAGCGTATCAAATCTGGTGAAAAAATCTCTTTTCTTTACGAAGTTACAACCATTTATGTGTAAAAAACACAAAATTTGAAGGTAATTTTTCGTTTTTTTGCAATTTTCGGCCATTTCTGATGAAAATTTTAATATAATGCCAATAGAACTTTTTGTTCAGAAGGTAAGGTTAGTTTCGTCCTATGGTGTTTTCGAGTCGATCGGAAAAACGCTTGCGGAGATATTCACGCGTGTTTTTTAAGCGCTATTTTGCTGCGCATGGTTAACCGTAAGGCAAATTCTGGCATGTTTGGTATCGTTGGACTCGGCAACTATTCAGAACTTCAATGAATCAAGTCCCGTGAAAATATGTCAATCGGAGCTAAAGTTATAGGCGTGTAAAGCATAAGTCTGACCACTAGGTGGCGCTGTGACGAAACTCTGCATGCACCCGTAGTTCCTGACTGGCATCACAAGTACCAAGTATCGTGTCAAAAGGCTTAAGTTTGGTGAAGATACAGCATAAAATCTGTTTTTTTGCGCTCTGCGTAAATTTTGTTGACGCGCTATACGACAACGGATTGGTTTATCGAAATTCTTTTATTAACTTTTTGCCTTGAGTGTCTCTAGATGCTGCATACCAATTTTTGTGGCAATCGGTTAAAAACTCTAGGACGAGTTCGCAAAAGTAGGTTTTACGAATAATTCAAAATGGCTGAAAATGTTTCCCTACGTTATAGGGTCCATTCGAATCGTCTTGAGCCAAGGAATCAGAGGAAACAAGAATTTGGTTTCTAGGACTTACGGATCAGAAGTTATAAGCAAAAACGTAAGTGCAATTTTGGACTGTTGGTGACGCTAGAGGGTTTGAGATAGAGACTCCAAAATTGCTGTGGATACTATTTGGACTGTCCTCTGTCAGTGTGCCAAATTTCATAACTTTCCTATGTACGGTTCTATGGGCTGCCATAGACCATTCTGGGCTTGACCCCTAACTAAACCATGGGGTACTATGCAATGGAAAAGCGCCATAACATATGACCCAATCTATGAGTTGGCCCATTTACCCACTGTATCAAGTCATACAAGTCCATCAAGTTCAAATACTCTTTCGAGACAGTGTCCTTAACACAGCACAGATGCATTGCACATTCAAGTCCTTAAGGATTTAAACACAATCGAACTGCGTTGTCAGTCTACCTAATAGATTGGAGGATTCAGTAATAAGGTCTTTGTTTACTTTGGATTTTGTTGCATTTGTTGACCAAATCTGAAACACTCAGAGTTCAAATCTGTTGTAAGGGGCAAAAGCTATTTGTCGACATTGAAAATATTGATAATGTCACCTCCACGCATGGTTTCTCGCGGTGAGTTAAAGTACAAACAGCCATGTGGAAAAAGTTCCGACATCGGTGAAACATCTCCTACATTCAGCCATGTCTCAGCCAAAAACAAGAAGTCCAGCTTGTTCAGGATAAAGGTTTTCTTACCAACCACATGTGCATTAGGTAGCGCCATGTTCATTAGAGCTTCCCCACTGGTCGCCTGCTGCTCACGAAATAGGGGTCAAAGATTTTGTTGGTTTACTCGTGTAGATCCAAACCACCACGGTGCAGCGAAGGGTTGCCATTTCTTTGGGGCCAACCAGCACAAGCCATCTGTCTGACGCTTCCCATGACCTCCAAGCAATTGTTCGGCACTTCGTTTCGACCGGAGTTTGTCTGGAAGACCTCACGCAGATCCGGACTCCCACGTCCCGCTTCAGTCTGGTATAACTCCATCACGCTTCCCACGCTTTCTGCTGCGTCTGCATCGGTTAGCAACGAAGGGATGTCGCTGCCATCTTGCATTAGTGTCTTGAGGCAATAAAACTTTGGGATATTAGCATTTTCTCTGTTTGTTTTCAACTGCTAAATAGGTGTCCAATGATTTAATAAATAAATAATTAATTTCTGAGTATTGTACCCCTAGTTGAAGTAGCTGTTTAGTAGGATCATGATATTTTATATATTTTGTATATTTTATATATTTGGATGACCTTGCACACAATATATTATTATATTGATGATTACAATCAAATTATTAATAAGTAAAAGAAACTAGTTGCTATGAATACAGGTGCCATCAGTTGTTTTTTTATGAATAATTTGTTTGCCAGTGTTGCTAATGCAAAGCAGGCCCTTCGTTACCTGTTGTATATGTCAGATTTTTGCATGACTCAATGTAATGAGTCAATGTAATGGTGAAGCAATTGATCAGATAGTCCCACTGATGGAAGGTTTGTAAGGAAATTTCATGCTCCCTTGTAAAAGTATTTTTTATGTTTTCAAAATACAAAAATACAGTAGTTATTTTGATACAGTTTGTTGCTGCTGTATTTTGTAGTTTATTTTGATACACTTAAAGCTAAGGTATTTGGTATTTTATTTTAAAATACATTTTGATGTATCTTTGCCTAACCCTGTTTGTTTTCCATTTGAATTTCTCCCCAAGTGCAGAATCTGGGTGTGGATTTTGATGATTTATTGAAATTTGACAAACAAATAAGTACTGTTCTAGGTTCTTGTTTTTCTCTGCCATTTTTTCTTTCTAAAATGAAATATTTCCTTTGGTTTCTCTAAAGTTTGCTATCCATGTCTTTATTACACCATGGCTGGATTAGTGAAACTCCATCTATTACAGTATCTCAAAAAACCAAATGTCAATGCATAAAAGTAGTCCAAAATGCACCAGTTAGATTTCCTAAGGGATGCACAAATTTCAATCACTTCATGCTCCTTTTGAGAGTCCTATACTTTGGTTGCCTACTCAGTATAGAACAGAGTTTAAAATTCCTTGGCTTTTAGTGTTTAGCTTTGTCTATTTACAAACATACATACACACTATGGGTCTCATAATATCTACAAGAGCGATATTACTGTGCAAAAGTCTTGGACCAGGAGTAAGCAGATCACCCTGGTTTGCATTTGTATAACTCAAAGTACAGTCATTAGCATCACCATACCTAGGCAAAAGAGATGGAAAGCATGAGTTGTCAACTGCCAAGCAAAATCCATGTCAGTTCCAGTGGCGGCTGGTGCTAAAAAAATGTGGGGGGTGCAAACACACTCAAAATCAAACTTTTACTGTAGTTCAGTCAGGACCACTTGAGTCAAATAAAGACAAATCTTTGACATTTAAAAATGTTTATTTGCAAAATGTTAAAATTACATTTGGCGGTATGGCTCTGTTCTGAATTCCCAACCTTTTCATGAGCTCCATGAAAGCTAGTGAGGGAACAGCAGCAGCTTCTGGGGACAATCTCCCATATAAACTGGGATAGCAGCAAAATACCCCCCAATTAGAACAGAGCGTGCATCAGTGACAATGAAATGAAACTGATTAAGTTAACAGAGTTTAAAGGAGGAGCTAGGGGAGGAGGTGGGTTGCAGCAAAGCAGTCGAAGCAGCCAAGCAGACAGACTGAAATCCATTTAAATAAGGCGCCCTGTTTGAAAGGGACCAATTGATGCATAGGCATCGGATCAGCTGATAGGCTGGGTTAGGTTTGACAATCAGCTGATAGCACCGCTTGACTACGTGGCCTGCCTGAACTGACGCTGTACGCTATATTTCAGTCAGGACCACTTGAGTCAAATAAAGACAAATCTTTGACATTTAAAAATGTTTATTTGCAAAATGTTAAAATTACATTTGGCGGTATGGCTCTGTTCTGAATTCCCAACCTTTTCATGAGCTCCATGAAAGCTAGTGAGGGAACAGCAGCAGCTTCTGGGGACAATCTCCCATATAAACTGGGATAGCAGCAAAATACCCCCCAAACAGACCATACCAGGCAATCATCCCTGGCTCTTCCTGCTATCGAAGAGCCAGCAGAGGATTAAAAAAAAAACTAAAATTTCAAGAAGCCAATAATAAAAAATACCTATATAGACTACATGAAGCTAGCAAAGAAATAGCTAGATGAAGCAGTAAAATAAAAAGAAGAAACACAATAAATCACTGAAGCGATATTTATTTCAACTACAGATCACAATCATGACTCATAGCTTTCTGAGCCTCAAGGATGGCTCGAGTATCTGGCCGGAGGTACCGTTCATAAGCTGCCGAAGACCATCTTCCCATAGCTTTTAGGGTAGAAACGGGAGTAGAGGAAGCTGCAGTTGTAGCAGCCCCTATGCGCAGCGAATGGGCCGAATAACACTCTGGGGGTAGCCCGCAGAATTGACAAAGCAGGCGGAAACGGGATGCAAACCAGGCTCTGGACATGGGCTTTCCCTCCTCTGTTGTAAATAATGGGTCCTCCAGACAAGCTTGTGGACGACACCTCAGATAAGCCAACATGGACGACAGGGGACAAAAAGCAGAGTTAGTTTCAGACACAAAAACTAAAGATCCTTCCCCATCCCGATCAGTTTTTGAGTGCTTTAGAAATATGGTGAAGTGGTGAGAAAATATTGAAACATCAGATATTGTGAGGTCATGTGACGGATTAAAAGAATCTGTGCGTGTTGAAAACTCGCCACCTCTGAGAAAACCATAGAAAGCCGTAAGCAAAACAGATTCCAACATAATATCAGAATAAATCCCAAAGCATCCCTCTCTCAGACGTGATATTAATTTTTTTAAAAGTGGAAGTGTGAGAGGGAGACGATGATCATTGCCTTTAGGTTTCTCTTTTTTAAGTCCATTGAGCAGGAGACGAATTGATGGATTTTTTAGCAAGCTGATGGTGGATGGATCCAAGCAGCGCAGATGGAACTGAATGCCGGCGATCATACTCTTGATGGATGAAGGCTGCATTTTACGGGACTCAAAACAGTGGACTATAAAAGCACTAACATATGAAACATTGACAGGAAGTACATCTACAGTGAAAGTGGCACAGAAAGAACTAAAATGAGACCAAGCAGAGTCATACATTTTTAATGTTGATTTTGCTAAACCACTACGCATGTACTTGGCTGCTGAATGCAAATAAGATTGAAGGGTCATGTCTAATCTAGAACCGTTTGGCTGAAAAGAGGGCAAACCAAGCTGGCTGGTGCTGAATCCGGACACAGGAGGTGGAATTTCTGAAATTCAAATCGAGAAAGGGAATCAGCAATTTGATTGTTTAAACCTGGAATATGAGCAGCTCGAAAAATGAAGTTATCCATGACAGATAACCAAGTAAGGCGCCTGACGAATCTGTTGATAAACGGAACTGATGAGCGACCTTTGTTAATAATATTAACAGTTGCCTCATTGTCACAAAAAAACAGAATTTGTTTTCTAGACCATTGTTTCCCCCACAGAATACAAGCTATCACTATGGGATATAATTCCAACAGAGCAGTGGACTGCCATTCCAATTTTCAAGGAGCAAAGACCAGAAACTGAGATCTGATCTGGAGCCTGCGTCTAAGGTAACTATGTCCTTAAGATCTTTGACTGATTTGGAAAGATCGAGGAGTCTGGCAATAAAAGACCTGCCTTGGGGAATAATACGCATCGCAAAATTAAGATGGCCTAGTAAAGAAAGCAAATCTCTTTTTGAAAAAGAAGCGGAACTCTGAGCTTTTCTCATGATTTCTCGAATGCGTTTTAATTTCTCAAGGGGCAACGAGGCTTGCATTAGATTCGAATCTAATGTAATGCCTAAAAACTCGATAACTTTGAGTGGGCCTAAAGTTTTTTCCTCAGAAAGGGGAACACCTAAATCGGCGAAAGTGTATTTTAACGCCGAAATGCATCTTTCTGGCTTTGCGTTTTTATAATCCACTAGCAGAAAATCGTCTAAAAGATGGAGCACATGCGGTAATTTGCAGTTATTTAGGAGAATCCAACATAGCGCCTCTGATAGTGTATCAAAAATTTTTGGACTACTGCGACAGCCAAAAGTGAGCCTGACCGAAAAATAAAATTTTTCCCTCCATTTAATGCCAAATAAATGCCACTGCGATGGATGTAAAGGCATAACTTTAAAGGCGTCTGAAATATCTGCCTTTGCGAGCCATGCACCCCTACCTGCTTTTTTAATGATTTTAATTGCGTCATCAATGGTTGCGTAAAACAGAGAAAATGGAGCTAGAGGAATAAGACTATTAATACTTTGAGCAGCATCATTATGAGGGGCGGACAAGTCAAAAATTAAGCGCTTCTTTCCTGAATATTTTCGAGTAGCTATCCCTATAGGATTAATCCGACAAATTGAGAAAGGAGATTTATCAAAAGGCCCAATAAGAAATCCTTTCTTAACTTCCTTTTCCAACAAGGAATCGACAATTTCAGGTTCTTTAACAGCAGAAAGCAAATTATTACAGAAAAAAGATTGATTAGGCAACCAAGACAATCCTGCAAAAAACCCTTGGATAAGTCCGGTTATTAAATAATTGACAAAGCAGCGGTTAGGATGATTTCTCAGTGCCTGTCCCAGCTTTGGAACATTGACTGGGGTTGATGGCTTTATTTCTTTTTGTCCTTTTTCATAAAGCGGGTTCGTCTTGGGCACACAGATTTTGGGTGGCCGTCCCCGCAGTAACTACAAGCATGAACATATTTACAATTATAGAATTTGCAAACATTTTCATTAAAATTATAACACAAGGGAGTAGCAAATGGTGTCACCTTAGAGTCAACAGTTTGAAAACCAGACTTAGATGGAGGAGACGCAGATTTGGGGCATAGATTGAGGGTGTGAGAATGAGAGCCACAGATCGAGCAGGAAAGAGCTTGATGACCAGTGAAATGTCTGCTTATGAGGGTTAAGTCAACTACAGACCAGTCCAATCTTTGATTAAAACGTTGAATGAACATTGCAGCTTTTGCAGAGAATGACTTATGATATTCATAGAAGAGAGTTCCTCCATAGGTCAAAGCCAAGTCAGAAATGATCGCTAAATAAGTGTCAAGTTCGGCTCTACGAGACGGATACATTTCGCAGATGACGTCTCTGTAAACCCCAAATGCCACATTAAACTCAGCTAGCGTTAACATTTTTGAAAGTCGGGGGTCGCTATCTTTAAGCATAACAGACACATCGCCGCAATCAACAACACGCTTCTCACTCATTTCGGAGCACAATAATATTTTGACAAGGTTGACATCATTACCTGCGATGATTTGGCTTCTCAACTGATGAGAAATCGCAGCAGCCGGCAGAAAGAATGGAGAGCCTGTAGTCACGGGAACTGCACTTCCCATAGTTCTTCGTGGTATAGTCACTGAATTGATGACGTCATCATTCTGCTGCGGAGTAAACACGGGCAGCCGCGCCGTGGTCGATGAGGAGTTATCGGAAGACGGACCAGAAATGGAAAAGTTTGCAGAGGCCTTAGATGTTGAACCGGACTCAAGAGCTTGAATTCTGGAATTCATGTTGGAGAGCGAAGACTGAATGCTGGACAAAGCTGACAACACTGGGTCGTTGTTTTGGACTGAAGAAGAGTAGATTGCTCGGGTTGAGACGTCGGATCCGCCTGCCCGCTTGGGTGCAACATCAGCCGAAGTGGAAGCCGGTTCGAGATTCTTTCTCTTCTGCGTCTGTTTCTTGCCGGAGAATGGAGGAGGAGGAGGAATATCTGCTGCTGGGACGTCAATTTTTTCACAAAGCAAGGCAAACAGTTCCTTATGCGAAGCTCCAGTTGGTGCCGGGATGTCGTGTCTGTATAAGGTTTCCAGTAGTTTCGGCAGCGGCCAGTCAATAATGCTGGGAGGACTACATGATGATTTACTTGCCAGGCGAGAGCTCCGGCGGACAGAAGCATTGCTTTCGTCATTAATGGCTTCCTCCGCTTGACTTATTTGTTGCTGGGATTCTTCGATGAATTCAATTTGCCACGGATCTGTAACGTTATCATTTGCGGCGGCAGACATGGTCAGCAGTTGGGTGAGTAACGTTACAACAAAATAAAAGCGTATTATCATGTTGCAAGAAACTGCGCTTTTGCAAGCAAAGCAGTCGAAGCAGCCAAGCAGACAGACTGAAATCCATTTAAATAAGGCGCCCTGTTTGAAAGGGACCAATTGATGCATAGGCATCGGATCAGCTGATAGGCTGGGTTAGGTTTGACAATCAGCTGATAGCACCGCTTGACTACGTGGCCTGCCTGAACTGACGCTGTACGCTATATTAATGGAATACTCTTAATAGACATTTATCAGGTGATGAATATCATTAAGCTACTGCTGGTTGCGATAGACTTTTTCAATCTTCGTCATTCTTTTGATAAACAGTGTTGTAAAGAGTCCGTAAGTCAGTTATTATTCGTTATTTCATGTTTTAATTATTTTCATTTTCGTTCACAAACTAATCATAAACTTACAAGACGAGCATACAAGTCAAATGTGTTTATTTATCTGTAGATAAATGGAGACCGTGCTTCACTTTACATGTTTAACATCACATGAAGCAGATGAATGAATGTTTTTTTTTTCACAGTGACAGCGGAGGCAATAAAATACGGAGCTTTATGCTGAACGGGCAAATATGAACAAATCCAAAACACTACTGCGATTAAAATATCAATAAACGTGTAAAAATCTGAATTGAACTAAACTCATCTGAAACCATCTTGTGTAATAAACGCATGAAGGCAGAATAATGCAGACTCTTGTCATTAGTAGGGATGTAGCGGTATTATAAATTTCGTGGTATTGCGGAATTACATTTTCCCGGTACTACCGTGGTCACATGATTTGGTAAAACGTTAGGTCTTCCGGACAACACGTGTAGTTTTTTTTCCGGCCAAGTGAAGCGAGTGGAGGTATGCGGGAACTATAATTTCCATAATCCCATGCGTGCCACTCTGATGCCTCTCTAAAAGTGGAGCGACAATGGTGGAAGCAAAAGAAACGCAACTTTTAAATCTGATATGTGGAAAAAGTTAGCGTTCGCTGTGACAAGAAACAAGAAAGGACAAAATGTGATGGACATACAAAAAACGAGTGAGTAAATCCGTGAATGAGGAGAGTGTGTATGCCGTTTCTCAATTAGAAGGCAGCCTCCTTAGGTCGCATATGCATTCTGCATCCGTCATTACACGCCTGGTGTATTAAAGTTAACTGAGTATTACATTTGCAAGTCACAAGCGTGTTACAACAATATACGATTAAATAAGAATAATAGTCAACTTGAAAAAAGCTAATATTCTGAAATAAGACGGTCTTCATGACGTATGCAGCCTACAAATGCGACCTATGGAGGCTGAAGACTTCCGATTGATAAGCGCGCCCCTGTATTGAGTGAGCTGACCTCAGCTCTAGGTCCAGCTACAATAAGTAAGCTGCTATTTTCATTTTTACTGGGTTGTTTTTGTTTTCAGTAATTGACCCATCTTACAGTAAAACCCATAATCTTTTCTTGATTCTACAATCACAACCGTTGCTTTCAAACCATTGCCTATGCGACCTCCGCATACGCACAACCGGCGCAACGTCATAGAATGTCTCTGAACAGGTTCACGCCCACTTTTGGGGGAAATCACTCTAGACGTTCCATTGGCTTCCATTCAAAATAGCGGAACAAAGCAACCTTCGTACACAGCCGGCAGGCGTAAATAACTTATGAAATCATTCAGATTAAACATGTTGAGTAATTATCTGTCCACCCTGCCGGCCATAGAGCGCGAAAGATAAATTAACATATTTAATTTGGTCAATATAAAAACATGTCTCTTTCATTCTCACAGCGTTAAATTTGTGTAACAACGCTTCCTATTGGCCAGAGGTGTCTTACCCGGACATTTTACTCGTACCTCAATGAGTCAACAGGGAAGCAAGTGAATGATTTTACTTCGTATTTGAAAGTTACTTCGTATTTATTTATTATGTCTTTATATTTAGAGTAATGAGTGCACTTTTCCGTCGAGTCATACAACTAACTGGCTTAGCGATATTTCCAGCTATCACTGGATGGCGTTGTTACACAAATTCGACGCTGTGAGAATGAAAGGGACATGTTTTTATATTGACCAAATTAAATGTGTTAATGTATCTTTCAGGCTCTATGGCGGGCAGGGGGGACAGATAATTACTCAACATGTTTAATCTGAGTGGTTTCATAAGTTATTTACGCCTGCTGGCTGTGTAAAAACGCTGCCCTGTTCCGCTACTTTGAATGGAAGCCAATGGAAGGGCTGCTTTTCTATCACCCAAAAAGGGGCGGTGACGAAATTTACAGTCAAGTTCCCGGATGTGCTGGTAGTCCGTATATGGAACGGACAGTATCTGCTCGTTCTTTCTCTCCCTCTCTCGCGCACACTCACGCGGATCCAGCAAGAAAATGTTTTCCATCTCATGTACAGAAATGTTTCGCGATGTCCTGCTGGGATTAGTTTACAACGCGTTTATTTCCGCTAAATACGCAAACGAATGACTCATCTGACTCATTAATAAACGATTGAAACTATTGATCTGTAGCCTACAACACTGAACTCATGAGACGTCAGTCAATCAGACACTCAAAGCGAGGTAAAAAAAATCACAGCTTTTTTGTAAAGAGGGCAAGAAATGACAAGTGAGAGTATGTGTCTAATAAATGCATATTGTGGTGGAGATTGTAAAGCTCTTTATTAGTATCTAAAATGCCTCTAATTTTATGACCTGCACAATGAAGGATAACAAAACATTTTGAGTGTACTCACATACAACATGTGTTTTTGTCACCACAATTATTTTTAGAATAATCTGTAGAATAGTTGTACTCTATACACTTTGTCATTATTTGCCTGGGCTTCTACATTCAAAGAGTTATTAACAAAACCAATAGTAAGCAAATGCAGAGAAAATTATGCAATGTACAGTAATAAAAGAGTTGATACATTCATACAGTTGTTTAAATACAACCGGTCCTTTGAGATTAACCGTAATGCTGATGTGGCCCGGGATGAAATTGAGTTTGACACCCCTGCTATAGCGTCTCGTTATCAGCAGACAATTATTTGTGCTGCCTTCACATTCATTAACCAGAAACTTCTACAGCAATTTACAGTACAGTGCTGTTAACTTTGCATGCAGTGAGACCTAAGCTAAAGCTTAGATAAATTGTTTTTTGATTAGTTAATTTAGTTCATGTCAGTCTACCTAAAAATAAAGTTTGTTAACAATGTTTCACATAATATTTTATGTACTTTTTACGGTTGTATTTTTTAATGGAATCTTCCCAATAGGCATATAAAATTACCTAAAATATTAATTTAACACACATCATGGTGTGTCACTAGGGTGACCGGGACGGTCCCAAAATCTAAGCTGCTGTACCGATTCCCAAATCCTGCTCTAACTGTCCCGAAAATTATACTGAAGCAAAATCCTAATCCTGAATCCTGCTCTATTTGTCCCGAAAATTATACTGAAGCAAAATATTGAGGAGTTCTTGGGCCCTATTTTAACGATCTGAAACGCAAGTGCGTAGCGCAAAGCGCAAGTGACTTTGTGGGCGGATCTTGGGCGCTGTTGCTATTTTCCCGGCGGGAGAAATAAGTCTTGCGCCAGGCGCAAATCAATAAGGGGTTGGTCTGAGTAGGTTCTTTGTTCATAAGTGTGGTTTGGGCGTAACGTCAAATAAACCAATCAGAACGCTATCCAACATTCCCTTTAAATGCAAGGGCGCAAGTTCCATGGCGGGTTGCTATTATAAATGACGGATTTACCAGGCGCACACCAGGAGCGGTTCACAGCCGATGAGACCGATGTTCTTGTAAGAGCAGTCAAAGACAGAGAAGTTGTTTTGTATGGGGATGGGAGAAACCCGCCCAAATCAGTGTAGGTTAAACAGGCGTGAGATGAAACCCTTATGAAAATTAACCATGGTTTTACTACAGTTAAGACCAAAAAAACATGGTTACTGTAGTAAAACCATGGTTACCACAAAATCTGTTCAAAAACCATAGTTAAACCATGGTTAGTGTAGTAAAAGCATGGTTTTGCTCATAGTAATCAATTGACCAAAAAAACATGGTTACTACACTTTTACCGCAATAAAACCATGGTTAATTTTTGTAAGGGAATAGCCACAATTGTCTCATTAGCTATCGTTGCGCAAAGCGCTACAATGATGTCAGGAGACGGGGGAATCCCAAGCTTGCCAGCATAAATCGGGCACGCCGTGTAACGGGAGGTGGATCTGCCTCTACACATGACCTGACGCCAGCAGAGGACATTGCTGCGTCCACCCTCACCGCTGAAAGTGTTTGGGGGCTTTGAAATCGGAAACGCAAGCAAGATCCAACCCCAAAGTACACTTACAAATCAAGTTCATATACATTAAGGTTTCTTATGAAAACATTTTAATTATTATTTACATAAAATAAACGTAATACAGCCACACAACAAACGTATGAAAATATTTTAATCGTTATTTGCATGAGAATTTTTTAACGCAGCCACACAATACATAAAAACTATCACCACAATGCTCACCACAATGATTTCCCTTATCAAATGTGTTAATATTTTTTATTGTAACAATTTATGATTTGCAAAAATAACTGTTGCATCTGTGTAGATTAGATAAGCAATGCGCGTTGTGCACGCTATACATTATGGTCAAGCATGCGCCCTTAAAATAGCATAATGAACTACGAGCAACGCGCCACTGACTTTAGACTATTTTTTTTTTTGTTAGTAGCGCAATTGTTTTTTGAAACTGCAAAATAGCATCAGGAATGGTTTGCGCCGGAACACGCCTCCTTTTTTGCGCTGAACCGCCCAGGGAGTACAAGTTCATTCCCTAGTTTGCCGACGTGCGTCTGTGGAGGGAAAAACCCGCTGTGCGCCGGTGCAAAATACGAAATGATACATGCATCACTGACAAAGTCAATTGCGCTGGGTGCAAGATAGGGCCCATTGTCTGATAAAACATGAGCGAGGAGGTTAAGTGGCTGCAGCATCTTGTTTGTTTTTATACTGTAGGGGCGCATTAGGATATGCACTAATAAGGCACAGGAGTGCTGGCAGCAGTTAAAATCTCCGCAAAATGCTGACGTCGAGCCTCCAAAACCTCGGTAGGGTTTATAGAGTAGATTAAGAGAGCGAAAGTTGCAGCAGCCGCAAGCTGAAATTGCAGGCAATGACAGTCAGTCGTGTGAAGGAGTCAGATTGGTCAAGGGCGAGGCACAGTGTAAAAAAATACTTCTATACGTATTATATAAATTTATATGCATATGTAATTATATTAATAAAATATGATTGGTTCAATAGTTTGTAATCTTTTATTATTGGATAATCTAACTCAGGGGTTTTCAAACCTGTCCTGGAGGACCACTAGTACTGCACAATTTGCATGTCTCCCTCATTAGACACACCTGGTTTAAATCTTCAGCTCATTAGTAGAGACTGCAAGACCTAAACTGGGTGTGTTAGGTAACCTAATGAGGTGTGTCACAAAAGGGAAACATGCAAAATGTGCAGTACAGGTTTGAAAACCCCTTATCTAACTTTTATTGTATGAACTTCTATACGTATTATATCAATTTATTTATATGCATATGTACTTATATTAATATAATTGGGTCAGTTTGAAATTCATTATCTTTTATTATTAAATTAAACTATTATTAGATGACCCCTGTAACGTCTGCCCCCCGTCCCAAATTTCAGCCAATCTCATCTGATCACCCTATTCCTGAGGGTAGGAGTGTGAACAGTCCGTCTTGAGGGTGTGTAGGGTCTTTAATGATGGATGCAGCTCTTCTTTGGAGTCTGCCATGGTAAATGGTCTGCAGAGAGGGGGAAGAGGACTCTCTGCAGGCATTTGTGGTCGTTTACAGTAGTGCTGCACGCAGTGATGTAGCTGGTCAAGACGCTCTTAACAACACAACTATTGAAGGTGTGGAGGATCTTGGTTGACATGTCAAACTTCCTCAGTCTCCTCTGGAAGTACAGTCGCTGTTGCGCTTTCTTAACCAGCTGGGTGGTGTTCATTGTCCAGGTGAGGTCCTCGCTGATGTGGACTCCAAGGTATTTAAAGCTGTTCACCCTCTCCACTTCAAGCTGTCAGATAAACAGTGGCTATTGAGTTCCCTTCTTACTCCGCAGGTCCACTATCAAATCATTTGTCTGTGTTGAGAATAAGATTGTTGTCTTCACACCATGTCACAAGACTGGCCATCTCCTTCCTGTAGGCCACTTCATCCATTCCTGTGATACGTCTTATCACTGTGGTGTCATCAGTGAACTTCAGAATGGTGTTGTTCTTGTGTGTGGCAACACAGTCATGTGGTAACAGTGTGTAGAGGATGGGACTGAGAATGCAACTTTGTGGGGTGCCAATGTTTGTAATGGTTGTGTCTAATGTCCTATTTCTAATCCTAACAGACTGTGGTCTGCCAGTCAAGAAGTCTAGGAGCCAGTCACAGAGTTTGGGGTGTAGTCCAAGTACAAGCAGTTTTTGAGCGAGTTTGTGAGGGATGACCGTGTTGAAGGCGAAGCTGTAATCAATAAAGAGGGTCCTGATGTAAATGTCCTTATTTTCCAGGTGAGAGAGGGAGATGTAAAGGGCAGCAGCAATGGCGTCTGAGGTGGACCTGTTAAAATATTTTGAAAATATTCAAAAACCATTAGGCCATGTTTTATCTTTTGTTCAGCTGAGAACTTACAATTTCTCAAATGCTTTCAACTACTTGTGAGAAAATCGCCATTCTAAACAATGACACGGGGTAGTATAGTTGCCTCTCAATGGCGTCATATGTTACCCTTTGTTACCGCCTTTACTTAACGTAGAAACCACATGACAACAGCCTTTTGGACAAATGGGGAAGTACTGTCTAGCGTCCAACAAACCACTAGCTTGTTTCAAGCAGTCCTTTATTTACTTCTTCTTTTTAGTTTTATGGTGGATTGTGTAACTTATTTATGGAACACAACTATTACTAACTGCCGCTGGTTCCATTGTAAGAGTATGGCCCAAGAAGAGAGAAAGATCGAGGATCAATCTCGGTGTCGCTTTTTCTAGATGGTGAGAGCTTCGCGACAAACTTCAACTAGACAGAGATGCCGCTCTTGCTTGTGTTTTGATTCGTATCCATACAGAAAACATATGCTATTATATCAATCAAGATTATCAACAAGATTAGATTTATTATTTTTGAATGTACATGAGTCTATATATTTGTTGAACAAGTGGTAATTGTTTTCATATCATCTGACTAAACAGTAATTAATACATTTTATGATTTAATTTCATATATGATTCACATTATACTTGCTGTATTGTATTGCAATATAACATGATGCAACATTCAATGGTGTCATGTCAAAATTGTCTTTTTTAGACACCAGTATTGAATATAGAGTGCATTTAGTAAACATCAAACGCTTTTGCTTACTGCTCTGCGCTTTGCTCTATCGCTTTTTATATTTTATCTTATAATTTTAACTTCAGCAAATCAGCATAGTGCTCAAACAACAAAGCTTGGCATCAACGTTAAATTACAAACTTTCGGGACTGGAGGATTACAAAAAAGTGGAATTTTTCATCCGTCTAGCCTCCCACCGCCATCAGCTTACATTCCAGAAGGAAAAACACAGCTGCCTTCATTCAAAAGGATAAGAAAAAGAAATGCCTCATCAACAATCTACTTGCTGCACAAACTGCCACAGACTTTTAAAAAAAGGATTGCTGTTCTTGAAACAAAGTTACTTACAGAACTACCAACCAGATGGAACACACAACAGAGCTTCGTCATCATGGACGCTCTCAGCATTCAGCTGGTGAGTCCCATGAATCTAATGATCAACACACTAATCAATGGTACAAACAGGGAGCAAGACCCAAAATCACTCGAGAAATCAGACTGTCACGACCATCACATTTTGCCACAGTAGCTTCCTCTACCCCAGATACAGCTAGGACAAGGATTGCAAACTCTGACTTTCTATTACCACCTATACATCTTGAGAACAGATTTGAAGTATTAATGAATATGAGTGAGGAATCCCCAAATGTGATAAATGTGACTGAACACCGATCAAATCAGCCAGCAGCTAACACTGAAGCAAACTGCCGCTCAAGATCGAGCAGACAGTGGCACTCAGCGCAGAGCGCATCAGAGCCCAGAACTCTGATATTGGGTGACTCAATTATCAAAACCATTAGCAACAGGGACTCAACTACGTGCTGCCTTCCACAAGCAACTGTTTCTGATGTAAACAGGGAACTTCAGAACATTCTGATGAAACATAAGACTGTAAATCGAGTTGTCATTCATGTGGGGAAGAATGATATTCACAAAGAGCAAACTGAACTCCTTAAGAGGGATTTCAACAAACTTTTTGAAACACTCAGAACAGTGAAAGTTCAGCCGTTCATCAGTGGACCAGTTCCTGCAAGAGGAACAAATAGGTTTTCACGTTTGCTTGGACTTAATACATGGCTGCAAAAAACCTGCAACATAAAGGGACTGAACTTTATCAACAACTTCAATCTTTCTGGAGTCAGAGACAATTATTTAAACAGGATGGCATCCACCCAAACAGACTGGGTGCAAGAGTGCTAAAGGACAATATCTATTTCTCCCTTCATCATCCTTCAGCAGTGTGTGCCAATCCACTCAACCTGAATGGCACACACACACCTGGACAGAGTATGAATGACGACAGGACTTCTCTCCAGCACCTGAATGGACATGACTTTGACAGATCCCACAAGGACAGAGATAACACCACGCAGCCACAACAACCACTGCTCATGGACACAATCTCAGCTGAGTCCTGCCCACAGAGCTCACCACAGTCAGACTGTGTCAGATTAGAACGGCTCCAAGATTCAGCACCCAAGGACGACTTTCTGGAAAACAGCCAGGGAAACCAAGACAACATATCACAGCCTCCGGTCACATCAGAACAACAGGACTCCTCACTAGATATGTCATTCCTCTCTCCAGCATCCCCGCTTTTGACCTTCTCTGGAAAAATGGAGGAACTGGTTTATGCTGGAACTAAACTATCCCACTCTATTGCTGCAAGCCCCCAGATTTCAACCAGAAAACGGCAAGCCCCAAAACCACCAAAGCCAGAGGGCCCAGTTCCCCCTCCTCGCCCTGTGAGAGCTCTTCGGTCTCTGACACAACGCCAAGGCACACACCCTCCTCCATCTACTGTAGGTGAACCAAAAACAACTGATAACGGCTCTCAGTGATGTGTGTCGGGTTCCTGCTATGAAAATACTAATACTTTCATTTGTATACATAAAAAGCAGGAACTCAGTGTGCCTATATCTTTCTCTATTTCTGTTTTAGTACATGATAGAAAGCTTAAGGCTGTATCAAACCGTGTGGCAAATCAATCTAATCTGCTGCCTGTGACATATCAAACTAAGATCTCTGTAAGGGAAAAAAATTGTACTGTTAAGTTAGCACTTTTAAATATCTGTTCACTTAAAAACAAATCACTTCTAGTCAGCGACCTAATAGCCACAAACAACCTGGATTTTATGTTTCTAAATGAAACATGGCTAGAAGAAAGCTACAGTGCAACAGTCCTTAATGAAACAGCCCCTCCTAACTTTACTTTTATGAGTGTCTGCAGAACTGCCAGGAGAGGTGGAGGTGTAGCTTCTCTTTTTAAAGATGTAAAGCAATGTAAGCAAGTGTCATTTGGGAATTACCCGTCTTTTGAATATCTAGGTATTGTGTTGAAAGGTACCCCATGCATTCTACTGATCATTATTTACAGGTCCCCAAAATACTCTCCAGCATTTATTGAGGACTTTACAGAACTGTTATCAACGATTTCCTCAGAGTTTGACTGTTTTGCTATTGCTGGAGATTTTAACATTCACATAGATAAGCCAGAAAGCATTATGGCAAAAGATGTCACAGCTGTTTTAAATACTTTTGATCTGACTCAACATGTACATGGACCCACACACAATCGTGGACACACTCTAGATTTAATCAGTAAGGGTGTAAACATTTCATCAATTGTTATTAAGGATGTAGCACTGTCTGATCATTTCTGTATTTTCTTTGATATATTAATCTCTCCTACTATTGAAACTAGATCTGTGTCTGTCAAAAAGAGATCCTTAAATGAGATCACCAGTGTGCTATTTATGAAGGCTATATCTTTAACACCAAGCATATCTGCAGACTCTGTTGAGTTTCTCCTTGATTCCTTTAATTCGAAAGTTAAGAGTGCAATCGATGATATTGTTCCTGTAAAAGTCAGGAAGAAGAATGGCAGGCAAAAATCACCTTAGAGAAACTCAACAGCGGTCCAGAATATGAAGAGACAATGCAGAAAAGCTGAGCGCATGTGGCGGAAGACAAAACTTGTAGTCCATTATAATATCTATAAAGACAGCCTTCGTGCTTTCAGTGTGGAACTAGGCAAAGCTAGACAGACTTTCTTTCAAATATTATAAACAACAACCTAAATAACACACGCACTCTTTTTGCTACTATAGAGAGACTAACAACCCCCCCAAGTCACATTCCAAGTGAAATGCTCTCAGACAGCAAATGTAGCGAGTTTGCTTACTACTTCTCTGAGAAAATCAATAATATCAGAAAGGTGATCAGCACATCCTTGAGCTGCGCCGGGGTCAGACCACAACATCAGAAAGTAGTTACGATGTCTGATTTCAAAGCAGTTGGTGGCAAAATTTTGGAAGAAACAGTACAGCATCTTAAAACATCAACCTGTGCCCTTGACACACTCCCAACATATTTTTTCAAAAGTGTCTTTAACTGTTTAGAAGCAGATCTCCTAAAAGTGGTAAATTCATCACTTAACTCTGGGACTTATCCAAAGTCCCTTAAAACTGCAGTTGTTAAGCCCCTCCTGAAAAAGAGCAACCTAGATAACACTGTATTGAGCAACTACAGACCAATCTCAAATCTTCCTTTCATAGGCAAGATCATTGAAAAAGTTGTTTTCAATCAGCTGAACAAATTCTTAATTTCTAATGGTTACTTTGACATTTTTCAATCTGGTTTCCGACCACACCACAGTACAGAGTCAGCACCCTAAAGATAATAAATGATATTCGCCTCAATACAGACACAGGCAAACTATCAGTGCTGGTGCTAATCGACCTCAGTGCTGCTTTTGACACTGTCGATTACAACATACTTCTTGACAGGCTGAAAAACTGGGTCTGGCTTTCTGGGGTGGTCCTGAAATGGTTCAAGTCATACTTAGAAGGGAGAGGTTATTATGTAAGTATAGGTGGCCATAAATCTGAGTGGACATCCATTACATGCGGAGTCCCGCAAGGCTCAATTCTTGCCCCACTCCTGTTCAACCTGTATATGCTCCCACTAAGCCAAATAATGAGAGAGAACAAAACTGCCTATCACAGTTATGCAGATGACACTCAGATCTACTTAGCTTTGTCCCCTAACGACTACAGCCCCATTGACTCCCTGTGAAATGCATTGATGAAGTTAACAGTTGGATGTGCCAAAACTTTCTTCAGTTAAACAAAGAGAAAACTGAAGTCATTGCGTTTGGAAACAAAGATGAAGTTCTCAAGGTGAATGCATACCTTGACGCTAGAGGTCAAACAACTAAAAATCAAGTCAGGAATCTTTGTGTGATTCTGGAGTCTGACCTTAGTTTCAGTAGTCATGTCAAAGCAATAACTAAATCAGCATACTATCATCTCAAAAATATCGCAAGAATTAGATGCTTTGTTTCCAGACAAGACTTAGAGAAACTTGTGCATGCTTTCATCACCAGCAGGGTGGATTATTGTAATGGCCTCCTCACTGGCCTTCCCAAAAAGACCATTAGACAGCTCCAGCTCATTCAGAACGCTGCTGCCAGAATTCTGAGCAAAACCAGAAAATATGAACATATCACACCAGTCCTCAGGTCGGCTACCAGTTACATTTAGGATTAATTTTAAAGTATTATTAATGGTATATAAATCACTCAGTGGACTAGGACCTCAATACATTGCTGATATGCTCATTGAATATAAACCCAACAGATCACTCAGATCATTAGGATCACATCAGCTAGAAATACCAAGGGTTCACTCAAAGCAAGGAGAGTCAGCATTTAGCTATTATGCCAGTCGGAGTTGGAACCAGCTTCCAGAGGAGATCAGATGTGCTCCAACAGTAGCCACATTCAAATCCAGACTCAAAACACATCTGTTTAGCTATGCATTTACTGAATGAGCACTATGCTGCGTCCGAACTGATTGCACTATATTATATATGCCCTATTTTAATTATTTCTCTTGTTTTTATTCTTATTTTTAACTGTTTTATACTTTTATTCCTGTTTTATTCTTTTTCACACATTTAAACAGTTTTTATTAAAATCACATTTATTTTCTTTTAATTGATATTTTAAATTCATGTATCATTGATTTTTGTTTTCCCATTTCTATGTAAAGCACTTTGAATGACCTCTGTGTATGAAATGTGCTATACAAATAAACTTGCCCTTGCCTTGCCTTACTGTGACGGTGGCAGTATTTTACCACCACAGTGGCAATGCTCCAATTTATTGCGGTGTTGCGGTGATTATAGAATGTGTGTGTGTGTGGGCATATGTGTTCGCATGCATTGACGCATATAGGCTTACACTCACCGGCCACTTTATTAAGTACACCTGTCCAACTGCGTGTTAACCCTCTGGGGTCTAAGGGGTTTTTAGGGCCCTGGGGAAGTTTTGACATGCACTGACATTTGTGCTTTTTTCAGTTGCTTAAAAACATATTAATGGCAAAAGTCTCATAACACTGTGTTCATCACAAACTGGGCTACAATATCATATAATCAACATGTATGTACATGTTTGTATTTTTGAGAGAAAAATGTTTATGCGTGGTTTTTGAAAAAGCTAAACTTTTAAGTCACTGATATAACTCCACAAAACTCATTCTAAACATGTTTTCCCAAAACTTTTCAAAACAGGATCTAGTAGTCTAGAGTTTTTTCTTCAAAATGATGTGAAAATCATATGGCCTACTCATTCACATAAAGCAAGATTTTTATTTACAATTTCTAAGACACTTTTGCTTGGGAAAGGCTGTATTCGTGGAGGCGGGAAAGCTCCTGAATAATCAGTGATTGACAGCTGAGAGACAAAAGAGTTGAATAATGAGCCACATGAGCCTTGTGGGGATGTTCAACAGGAATGTAACTTTCTCTGTAGTAATGATAAGGTTTACTTTTAATATAATGTAAATACACACACACATTATAGCCTATATATATTTCTATTGAAATATTTTCTATTAATTTCACAAGTATAAGTAACCTTTTAAAAACCATAGTAGCCTAATCATGGTAAAGGTACTGTTTGGCTATCGTAAAGTGAACACACTTCAACACAGGGTTAGTGTTTGGTTGGCCAGCGAGAGGTTTACTTTTGTACAGTAAAAAGCTCAAAAGAACAACTGCCTATCGGTGTCTGGACTCTTATTTGTGTTTTTGTAATCATTAGAAACACAACAAGGGACACGCGTGATAAACCTATCAATGTTTGTTTACAGTCGCCGCCATTACCTCACCTGTTGATCATGAATGCAGTGAATGTGTGCACACACGCGAGTGATCCTGTGTTTAATAAACATGCTGTGCGGAGATATGCGCTTAGACGCAACTAAATAAGGATTGTACTGTTTGTAATCGCGTATTTTATAAGAATACTAAAAAGCGCGTCGAGTTTCCTTACTCGCGTGTTTGTGTATGTGTGTTCCCTTCGCGTCAACTGTTTGACGGAAGACAAAGAAAACACTCGCGTCTGGAGATACTGACACACATACGCAAGTAAATAAGGATTTAGATGTCATGTTTGGTGCAATCGGATGGAACAACAAGGAATGGAGAGAATGGATTGTGGATTGCGTATCCATTGACTGCAGAAGGCACGAGTCATGCATATGGATGTTTCTGCTCGTTCACTTCAATGGCGCGGGGGTGTGGCGATCTCTTCTCATTACAGATAATGAGGTAACTGGAGAAATACGGTGCTTCTCCACCTTCTCATACAGTTAACACCGAATGACAATATCTGTTTTCAATCTCACTTACATCATTTAAAAGGAGACATTCCAAGCATTATGTAGACATTTATCTTTTGTCTCTACGACAAGTATTCGTTAAGTTACAGTTTATTTTTCTGACGCGTTTCTGAAAGGACTTCACTGAGGGAGAGAGAACAAAACGCGCATCATGTTTATTTTCTTAATTTTGCGAAAAGCACAACATTCTGTTTTTATTGGGAGTGGACAGAAAAAATAGACACTGTAACGTTTTAAATGATGTATAAATCATATCTGTATGTCAAAAATCAGCAGAGTAATTTAACTCTCTTTGTGGAGTGATTGAAAAATAAAGAGTTTGCGGCGCCCGCGCCGCCGTCGACCCCAGAGTGTTAATGCAAAATTCTAATCAGCCAATCACATGGCAGCAACTCAATGCATTAAGGCATGTAGACATGGTCAAGACGATCTGCTGCAGTTCAAACCGAGCATCAGAATGGGGAAGAAAGATGATTTAAGTGACTTTGAAAGTGGCATGGTTGTTGGTGCCAGACGGGCTGGTCAGAGTATTTCAGAAACTGCGGATCTACTGGGATTTTCACACACAACCATCTCAAGGGTTTACATAAAATGGTCAAAAATAGAGAAAATATTCAGTGAGCGGCAGATCTGTGGGCACAAATGCCTTGTTGATGCATGAGGTCAGAGGAGAATGGACAGACTGGTTCGAGCGGATAGAAAGGCAACAGTAACTCAAATAACCACTGGTTACAACTGAGATATACAGAAGACCACACCCGGTGCCACTCCTGACAGCTAAGAACAGGAAACTAAGGCTACAATTCACAATTCACAAGCTCACCAAAATTGGACTATAGAAGATTGAAAAAACTTTGCCTGGTCTGATGAGTCTCGAGTTCTGTTGCACCATTCGGATGGTAGAGTCAGAATTTGGTGTCAACAACATGAAAGCATGGATCCATCCTGCCTTGTATCAACGTTTCAGGCTGGTGGTGGTGGTGTAATGGTGTGGGGGATATTTTCTTGGCACACTTTGGGCCCATTAGTACCAAATGAGCATCGTATATTGTTTCTGACCATGTTCATCCCTTTATGACCACTGTGTACCCATCCTCTGATGGCTACTGCCAGCAGGATAACGTGCCATGTCATAAAGCGCAAATCATCTCAGACTGGATTCTTGAACATGACAATGAGTTCACTGTACTCAAATGGCCTCCACAGTCACCAGATCTGAACCCAATGGAGCATCTTTTGGATGTGGTGGAACGGGAGCTTCGTGCCCTGGATGTGCAGGCAACAAATCTGCAGCAACTATGTGATGTTATCATGTCAATATGGACCAAAATCTCTGAGGAATGTTTTTAGTACCTTGTTGAATCTGTGCCACGAAGGATTAAGGCAGTTCTGAAGGCAAAAGGGGGTCCAACCCGGTACTAGTAAGGTGTACCGAATAAAGTGGCCGGTGAGTATAATGCATACATATATTTTTAAATATAAAAATGTTAACGAGGATCAGATATACATTTCTTAACAAACGTGCGTGTTCACAGGCGCCGTTTTTTTCAAGTCACAGCGTCACGCAATGCTTAGCTTACTTAGCAATGACAGACGTGCCCACCTGCTTTGAAAAGGAGGAACAGCGTGTGCTGTAGCACTTCCATCCGTAGAACAACACTTGGTTCAAGTGAGAAATCTTTTTGGGGTTATAATGTTTCCAGCCACGCTAAAAATGCCTTCTGATGGTGTGCTGGTAGCGCATATTGATACTTTTTCGCAACCTTGAGTGACCAAGAGACGATGATTATGATGTTGTGCAATGATTATGACAACTGTCACAACCCTAGTTTTATCAAGAAGGTTCGACAAAGAAGTGTGTTTTTGGATGTAAGGAGAAAAAAACGTTATTTAGAACTGTTTAGAATTTAATTCTCTACCGTCTCGCCGAATAGGCAGGGCTGGGAAACTGGACCATTCAAAAACTTGTTCTTATCAGCGTCCGTGTCCTCCAGGCACAGCCAGAGATGTCATTCCTGGACCACCAGGGTGGACATCGCACAACCGATGGCTTGTGCTGTGATCTTGGTCGCACAGAGCACCAGGTCAGTGGCTGCACAGAGGTCTGAAAAGACAGCCGAGTCATGCCTTCCCTCATGCAGATCCCTCAGAGCCTTGGCCTGATGGACCTGCAGCAGCGCCATGGTGTGCAGGAGCCGCCTCCCCACAAGCCTGATACGCAGCCGCCGTTAGACCGAATGACTGCTTACAAGCTTGCGAGGGAAGGGTTATCCGGTCCTTCCAGGAGGCAGCGGTTTCTGGACACAGCTGCATCTCGACCGCCTGCTCCATTGTAGGGATCCCGATGTAGCCCTTAGCGGCTCCTCCAGAGAGAGGTGTGATGGCTGAAGTGGCCGGTGATGGTTGGAAAATGGGGCTTTCCATGACCCAGTGTCAGTCATCAAGGTGGGACGGTTCGGGTGGGGAAGGTTGAGTCCACTCCAACCCCACTGCGCCGCTGCCCAAGAGAGCATGACCCAGCCCGAAGGTGGCAGTGGATCCAAGTCGCGTCGGAGACAGACAACACCCCTCTGATGCAGCGACAGACATAGAATTCTCAATGGAAGGACCGACGACTGCCGGCGCGTCATGGAACATGAGCCCGCCGTCTCCATCGGCACCTCAGTGAGTGTGAACACACCCTGGCGGAGCTCAACACCAGAAGATGGGGGGTGATGTTCCCGGAGGTACCACACCTGCCTCCACAGATCCACAATGGTCATACTCTCGCAATGAGAGCATGAACCCCCCACGAACACTGCCTCAGCGTGCTCAAGGCCCAGGAACAAGAAAAAGAGATCGTGACCATTCTTGGGACCCATATATTTGCATCCAGAACGGCATGGACAAAATGACATCTTGAAAAATACGCACTCTGCCGTGACATGAGAGAACAGCTGTCTTGAAAAAGACACAAATTCTACTTGTGCTGCTCTTTTAGGGTAACACTCTTTAGTTGCTTAGTTGATGATGCACACAGGGGAGAGGCAATGCACACACTCAAACTCAAGTTGAAAATAACTAAAAAGAAAGCCGGAAACCGCGATCATCCGCTGTGGTGCTGTCTTTCCAACGTCAGCAAAAGGTAAACAGTAAAGGAGAGAACTTCTCAAAAGCAGATTACTGCTAGCTTTCGAAGTGTAAAAAGCTGATTTGGTTAAATACTCACGGTGTGGGGCAGCGCCAGCAGACGCAAATACCTGCATGCCAACTTCATTAGCGCTTTAGTAACTTCTTGAAGTAGGTTGGTCTCTCTTAGGAAGGTCCCATTTCGAAAGGGAACCAATAAATATAACAACCAAATATTTTTCTTTGAACATGAAGCAGTGTAATTGTCCACGTTTTTGTACAACAGTTTTCAGTTACACAGAATTAAGTATTATGGTGCAAACAACAAAAAATTTAATGTCCAGGTTTTCATGACAGAGTTTCCATGCCAACAGAGCATGTTCATGGAATTTAGAAAGTTTTATAGAAGTTTAGAGGAGGAGAAGTTACAAGTTACCAAAAATTTAAGCCCTTCCATATTTTGTGAAATAAAGTACCAAAAAGAGTTGACATAATTCTTTATCCTATTTACTTTGAAGGTATAATTAACGTTAAAAAAATCAAACATGTTATGTTTTTTCAAATGTTGATGTTTGTTTTTCCAAAATAAGTTAAACAATAAACTATAACATTTTTTACATGTGTTATCATGGACAAATTATGAGAAAGTTATATAATGAGACATACCTTCAGCTTTAATTAAAAGAACTCTACCAAGAAAGGATACATTTCTTTAAAGCCACTTGTTGAATATTAGTTTTGCTTTTTAATTTTAGGAAGGAAATTAATTTCTTGCCTCAGCTAAATTTTCTTAAAGATTTGGACACCAAGATACTTTACATTATTTTTAATGTGTATCTTATTTACAGAGATTTCAAGGCTATCATAAAAACAAATAATTTCACATTTGGGGATATTTAAATGTAGACCAGAAGCCTGTGAAAAGGTATTAATAGTTTTAAGGTCCCCTACAACCTGATTTTTCAAACAACAGATCCCATCATTCCCCTCATTCATAACATCATCAAACCACGACATTGTTATTGTTTTGGTTGTGTGCCCTCTCGTGGCAGTTTTAACAAATTGCACCATTTATAAGTTATAAACAGTAAATATCTGAGACACATCATTCATCCAAGTAAAAGAAAACAGAGGATTATAAAAAAGCCTAGGAAGATCTACGTGTGGGCCTGCTGAAATGCACTTGCTTGATGCTTAATATCCTCTGTGAATCTTACATCTGATCTTAGCTTATAGTTGCTGTAAGATATTGGGCTGCATTTTGAAAGAATTCTTGTTTTATGCACATTTATTATTGTTAAGAGTCGACACTTGCTAAATAAAAACTTAATAAAACAAATGGTTGCCACCCCGCTGAAAACATTACACTGTTTAATTTTTACGAACATTTCTCAAATCTCCCAGCGGACGTGAATCCATCCTTACGCAGCACGAACAAGTGTGCAGCGTGCTGTTCCTGCTACACTTTTCATTAGGCTTGTTCGACTTCATGCGGCGGCGTGACAGCCGGATGACGTCAAAGTTCCGCGAGAGCGATTCGCGAAATCATTCGGAGGGGTGTGTTTCTAAATTGCCCTCGCGGTACTTTGACGTAATCCTGCTGTCGAATCTTGCGGCGCCGCATGAAGTCGAACAAGCCTATTGGTTAAGCTGACACGCAGCTCCTTAGTGCTCCAAAACATAACGCAGCAACACACACAGGATCGATGAAGAGCGTTTTGCTGGTATGTATGGCTTTTATTGGTATTAAATTAAATGAAGTACTGTTTTAACGGGAATTGAGGGAGACGTTGCACTGTAGTGCTTAGCATTAATACTTCAATGAGCATTACTAGTCTTGTAAAACTGATCCTGTCACGCCTGCGTGAAGATGCTTAAAACAACAAAAAAAAACATGTCATAAGCAAATGTTCAGCAACAATCACAGACATTAGGTAGGCTTATTCATATTGGCACGTGTAATGCAGCATATTGAACTTAATAAAACCCACCGTGGAGATAGTACAGGGATGTAAACAGCATGCTTTTCGGCGCCTCACGCTTTTTTCACGTCAGCTTGGGTCTGAGAGGGTTGAATTATAATTTCACAAAGTCATCTGAAGCCTTTGTGTGAGGGACAGAAGTCTATTTACATCATTACATTAAAGTTTACGGAAAACTCGCCTCCTCCCTTAACGTCACATCACATGTCTAGACGTCTTTAAGCAATTTTCCTTGTGTTGTCAAATAGGCTAGACCTCAATATACTCAGATTTTGTCGTAATGTATAACTTTAGTATTTGTATTATTAGTAACGGTGTACTTATGGTAAATAATAACAAGCAAATTGTTCCAAATTTTGGTTTCTTCATGAGGTGTACCAAGTTTTCCTTTGTATAGCAACAACAGAATGAAGAGAAAAGGCGATATTACCAACTTCTTTCTAAAGAAGCAAAAGTCATGTGCAGATCAGGGCCAAACAGATCTCAGTCCCATTTGTTCTAGTTTTGCTGTATAATTAATACAATTGTGTACATTTTGGAAAATGAAGAACTTTAATTTAATCTATATACATTTTGTGGAAAATAATTTATTTTTAGTGTTATTGAACACTTTGTATATTGACCACCCAAAATAATACCTTGCCACTGTTCTAATGGGCAACATGGGCTGCAGCCCAGGCCCCCGAACACTAGAGGGCCCCACGAGACAATTCTATTCTGAGTTTTAAAACACATTTTGATCTAGGTAATTATATGTACGTGCTATGTAGAACATAGTTGTCACACACGAATCCTCCTCATCTCGACATGTCGAACGAAAATTTAAGAAAATATGACAGCGGCTGAAATAAAAGAGCAACAACAAGCAGATGAATTTTGGTATTTTGACCATCTCTGTGTCAAAAGCTTTGGTAGAGAGGTCATTTTCGAAACTGGGATGTATAAAAAATAAACTGAGGTTGAACTGTTTCACAGTAAAGTAAATAAAGCGAGAACAACATTCTGCATCAACTTGATTTTAATGATTTAATTAAAGGCGGAGTGCACAATATTTGAAAGCCAATGTTGACATTTGAAATCACCTAAATATACACGCCCCTACCCCAATAGAATCTGGACCTTCTTTTGATAGACCTGCCCACACATATGCGACCCCAGCAAGGATGTCGGTTAGTAGACACACGGCTTAATGCTGATTGGCTACAAATGTGTTTTGGTAGCCGGCCCGACTCCCTTTTCCAAAGCGTTTTTCAAACATTGTGCACTCCGCCTTTAAGGAATTCTCTTTGAAAAAGAGCAGGAAGAAGCTCTTTTAGTGGTGAGTTGTATTTAATAAATGCTATTTTCTGGGATGTTTCTGATTTGTAAGATTATTACTTGATAACATTGTTTGTTAATTTTGTTTGCGAATGTGCTGCCACAAACTGCAAGTCTGGAAAAAACTGTTATGTGTTCCTGATTCTCAACCTGTGGATGTTTTTCATTCCTAAAAAGGAGTTTGTGAACTTATAGCAGAGCACAGATGACAACATGTTTGCTCAAGACATCGCAAGCTAGCACTAGGGTAAAGCTAATATTTTACATTATAGTGATGACGCTAGTAGTGACGATTCTCTCAGACCAATCAGTGATCTACAGTGTTTTTGTAACAGGTCGGAGAAGCGGACCGCCCCTGTCGCGGGTCACGCCCCTCCTAGTTCCACCCCGAGGAGGTTCCCAAAACACCCCAATGACCAAGCAGACAGAGAAATAAAATGTAACAACCTTTATTTAAATATTAAAACGATAAATAGGGGGGGGTTAAAATACTAAAAAAGTCAGTCCTCGAGCCTTCATAGCAGGGGGGGGGGGGGGGGGGGTATTAGGATGCTTCTGGGCCCTTGGCTGGGGGCCCCAGCCCATCCTTCTCAGGCTTTAGCTGTAATGCAGAGGGTTAATGTCCAGGCTCTAATATTCCTCTCACTTGGGCCGATGAACAAGGTAAGTACTCCACAAGTAACTGGGTTTGTGTTCTCTCCTTCTGCAGGCTTTAGCTGTAACACAGAGGATTAATATACAGGCACTGGTACTTCTCTAGTCACTCCGAGGCCCGTGGCAATGGACAGAGGTGAATACCCACAGGTAAGCGGGTCTCCATTCCAGCGTCTTCGAACAGCAGATAAATAAGGGTCCTTCGGCTCCTCCACGGCCTTTGCGTTCCCTTCGACTGTTATAGGAGGGCACGGCTACTGATGGTTTAAACACAGCGTCTCACAGCAGTGACTCAAAGTGCAAACTCACAGCAAGACACAGACTCACCCACAGCACGCCTCACACTTCACGTGAAAAAGATAGGGTCAGAACCCCGCTCTCCTAGACCTGTCTCAGGCTCGTAGGCCGTTGTCAACAATAGAAGGCCAGAAGGTGAACGTCGCTGTTGCGACCACTTGTGCTCCCCCTGTATTTCCGTTGCCCGGCTCGCCTACCACTCTGCTCCGTGATTGGGCCGCTATCAACAATACTGATCCGTTGTCATGTCTCCTCTGTCCTCTTCAGACGGCGATGACACCTCTGCTTGTTTACAATCTGTGGCCAGAAGACGCCTTCATCCACACCAGCAGGTAGGCCGTTTACTCTCAGTAGCTTAAACACATCAAGAGTGCACGTAGATTTCGTCATATAAACATCACCTCACTCAATATACTCAGCCCAGAGATTTATTTCTCTCTCCCTCCTCATCCAACAGGCACAACCTCTGTCGTTTCCAAATGTGACGTTATCCAAGCCTTCCTCTGTGCACCGAAACGGTGAGTTGACGTACCGCCAATAACAACAACAACAGCTGCCGCTTTCTAACTCCTTTCTTCGTGGTGCTCCTTTAAACCACAACGGCAATGCCTTTCTTCCACCTCCTGCGGCTCCACGCTCTCTCCGCTCGCTTACCAGCGATCCCCGGATCAACGGAGCCTTCGGGTCCTTCAAAAGGTGCGTTTGGTTTCGGTCCGCCCTTGGCGGAAAGGAGCTTCCCCCGAATCGACCGCCCTAGGCGGAACTACAGCTGCCCCGAAGTCACCCGTTTTCGAACTCCCTTACTTGCGTTTTTGGACTCCTCTTTATACTCCTGTCCATCTTAGGGTTGTCCAATCCCCAATCACTGCATTTATTTCTCTCACCTGCGTCTGATCTGGCTTGATTTTCCTCTCGGAGTCTCACCGGAAGTTCCGGTGTTTCTGCTCACCCGTCCGGGTAGGAAACCATCCGGGCGGAACCAATCTTCCTTTTGGTTCCGCCCCGTGCAATCGTCACTATGTGACATTTTTGCGTCACGTTTTGGTATCAGCTTTGTACTGCACCCAGTGGAAAAGTTCACAAATGAAAGCTGAGCCAAACCAAACCAAACCGTGGGGTTCTATGCAATGGAAAAGTATACATTAGTTATAGATGTTTCTTTACCTTTGTCAGATATCTGTTCAAACTTTTCTTTACGGAAATCCTCCATCTTTTCTTTCAATTTAGTGACAGATTTCCTTACATCATCAAAAGAGAGAAGAGAACTGATGGTGATGTTGTCTGAAGACCCAGAAGAAGAAGAAGAGACTGAAAACTCTACATGAACACAACCCAATGAAAAAACTTGAGTTTCTTCACAACACACACTATTTAGACCACAAACCTACAATATGCTACAGTCTTAGTATAATTTACATTCTTAAATGTTACATGCTGTACATGAACAGTGCATCTTGAATTAATTTAGATCAAACAGTTCTTCACATTTCAAAATCTTACCAATCCTTTCTTTACAGTAAATTCAGAACCCCCATGACAAATAAAATAAATAAATACAAAAAATTAAACAAATAAATAAAAATTACATTAAGACACCAGTAAAATGAATAGAAATTCACAACTTTATCTGGTGCTCACTTTTGTATTTTCCATTAGTAGCACTGTTTTTTTTATGTATTTAATGTACAGTGTTGAGTTACCTGAAGTAAACTGATGTGATCTTCTGTTAGTGAAAATTTCTCCATCTCATAATTTCTCCTACTCAGATCTTCAATCTCCTGCTTCCGTTTCTTCAAGAGTTCTTCAGCGCGACTCACTGCAGTATTTTCCTGATCTCTGATCAGTTGTATCACCTCAGATCGTCTTCTCTCAATGGATCGGATCAGTTCAGTAAAGATCCTCTCACTGTTCTCGACGACAGTGGGGCCTCTGGCCTTAGTCAAACGGGTTGGCACGTATGGTCGGGTTGCGATTTTGGCGCTTTCTTGCAGTCTTGTGAATAGTATGCCATATAGAACCTGCATTAACGACGACAGTGGGGCTTCAGGCATTAGTCAAACGGGTCATCAGGTTTCATTTTCTTTTAAAGATCGGAAGGTGACCCTTACTTACCATAGATACCTTCGCATTGGGCCCCCAATTTTAAAAAGCCCAGGTTTTTTTCTCCTAGGGGTTTTTTCAACCCGGGGAGGCAGCCTTCTTGGGCTTAATTTAGCACCCTCCCCTATACAATACATTAGTAATATGCTCGCTTATAATGTTGATTCATAGCCACAGCAAATTTAGCTGCTTATACAATCGTGTATTATGTTGTGCTATCTGTCGTTTTTCTGCGCTTTTCACTGCTTATATTAATATAAAGCTGCTTTGAAACAATTAACTATTGTGAAAAGCGCTATATAAATAAAATGTAATTGAATTGAATTCTCCACTGCTGTTTGTGCAGAAATCTGTTAACAGAGAAGCATAAAAATCAGAACATTCACTCCTTTGCCTCCCAATGTTCTTTGCGTTTGCATGGACAAAATGCTCTATTTTTCATGTAAAAACTTGATCGGATAAATGCCGATATACACTAATAATATGTGGCCGATAACTAACAGCAAAGCATATCTTATGTCAGATCTACGCTCAGTTCCCAGGTGAAAAAGAAATATTTTAAAATGTCTTTTTTACATATTAAATTTATTATTTTAAAACAACTTCAAGTATATTAAATACATTTCAAGATATATGTAATCAATTGGAATTGATTTGCATTATATTTAATATATTGAAATTGTATCAAATTGGAACTCCTGTCAGCCCCTGTATGTCTTTTTACCTGTTTCATGTGACAGGGTCATGGCAGCCCTCACTGTTGTCTTGTTTTGTGTAGAGAGTCACGTGGCCTGTGTTTATGTTTTGTATACCTCATGCTCTCCTGTCTTAAGTCTTGACCCCGCCCCCTTGTTTCCTTGTTAATTATTCATTATCAGTTTACCCCCTTCCGCTGTGTGTCCTTGTTCCCTAGTTTATTCTACCCTATTTAAAGCCATTGTGTGTGATGTCCTGTGTCTAGGGTTGCCACCTGTCCCGGTTTTACCGGGATTGTCCTTCTTTTTAATAACCTGTCCCGGGAAATTTATCAACTCTCCCGGGACACTGAATGTCCCGGTTTTCGAAACGCTATGTGAATATGAAATTTAGCGCGCGCACGGCAGAGAGGGAGACCTTGCGTCTGTGTGTGTTTGCCTCATTTAGCGCATGTAAGACAGAGAGCTTCCTGATTGGCCTGTTTCAGGACATCAACCAATCAATTGTCAGTGTGGGCGGGCTTTTATCTCTTCTCCCGAACCAAACTAATCAGTGTATCTAGAAACAGGAGCGCCATGGCAGAGGGAGAGTGCCCCAAAAGCGAAAATATAAGACATATTTTACACCAGACTACACGAAAGTGTATCCCTTTCTTAAAAGAGTTAAAATCTTGCATGGTGTAGAGTTTGTAACAGTGACTTCAGCTTTTCCCATGGCGGGTTAAATGATTGTAAAATACATGTTGAGGTGAGTTCAACAAGTTTAATTTCATGTGCATATTTGCTAGTTGCTATTTAGACCTGTTTAAAGTTGCAATGGAATATAAATAAAAACAGTTTACATAAATAGTATAAGCAACTTTAATAAATTGTAAACCTGATTTACATATTTTAACATAATGAACAAATAATTGGGTAACACTTTACAATAAGGTTCATTAGTTAACACATGAACTAATAATAAACTGCACTTATAGCATAAAGCAATTTTTTTATCTTTGCTAATGTTAATAATACATTTATTTAAATCTTGTTAACTTGGGGGGGGGGGGGCTTGTGAGCAAACCAATTGGCCGGGTCATATATGTCCAGGTTTTTTATCAGACATGGGTGGCAACCCTACCTGTGTCGGATCATTGTGTGTATGTGTCACATTTGACACCGTCATGGGTCCTGTCTTGACTTGCCTTGTTTTATGTAATCATTTATATTCTTGCCTTGTTTACTCCCTCAAGGTTGTTTCTGTTATATAATACAAGTCTTTTTGGCTGAGCTGTCTGCACTTGGGTTCTGTCTTCCACACTCATGACAGAATGATCCGACCATTCTAGAACTCAGCAGACAACTCTGTTTTTGTTTTGTTTATAAAATTTAGTTTCGCACCAAGTCTGTTCCTGTCGTCTTGTTTGGTGTCCATGTCCCGGTATGGTGAACCATGGCCTATGCACCGGTGTGGCCAGACGTCAGCCTGCGTTCCTGGTTGGTGAGCTGTGGATCCCTGGAGGGAGGACTGCAAGAAGGCGTTCCTGTTTGGGGAGTCGTATGATCATGGGCAGTGAGACGTGTTTCAAGATAATGGACCACGAGTGCCTGTTCCGGGATGGCTGTTTTCGTGGCGGTTCTGGTTGGGGAGCAGAGGAGGAGTTCCTGCTTCCCAGACGGTTTGCTGCGAGTGCCGTATTTTTGGAGGGAGAGTTCCAGGTGCCTGTTCCTGGTTAACAAGCTCCACAGGAGTGTTCCTGGTCTGTGAGCCATGCGTGTCCATTCGGCAAGCTCTGCAAGCGTGCTCCTGGTTGGCAAGCCCCGCGGGGGCGTGGCTGGATGGTGAGCCTAGAGTGGCACGGGATCCTGTGCCCACCTCCTTGTGGAGACTGAAGTCCTGCTTTTTGTTTTGGGGGTCCGGATCCCTACCTGGCACTGTCTTGCCTTGTGGGCTTTGTTATATCATGTCATGCTTGTGTACCTATTTCCTTAAGAGGGATGCAATTCTCATTCTGTTGAAATACAGTTTCAATACATGTGTTGTTTGAAAATAAACAGTATTTCTATTAATGTTTATGCATTTCAGATTTTATAATATTATGCAAAATGTTTGAAGTTTAAATAACAGACATGCCACAGGTTTGATTGTTGTAATGAATGTACCTTCTCTTTTGCTATGCTTTATATCTTGACTAATATTAACTAATGAGTTATGTGAGGATAATTTTGTTAAAATTAAGATTGCTTTTTGCACCTTAAGCATTTTAAAATGTATCTCTGTTGGGCAGAGATGTGTTGGGATGTACTACATTACCCATAAGGCAGTGGTTTTCAAACTGGGGGCCGCGAGATGGTTCCAGGGGGGCCCCAGTTTTATGACATTTTATGAAATACATTAATTTATCATGAATTCTGTGTAGTTAAACCAAAAAAAATAAGGCTACTAACCAAAGCACTACTTTTTTGTATAATTTTATGTTATTTTTTATTAAAATGTTGAGTTTTAGAACAGTTTTTTGTCACAAATTTTCTTTGGGGGGCCGCGAAAGGAATGCACCGTACACAAGGGGGGCGCACGCTGAAAATGTTTGGGAACCACTGCCATAAGGGATCTGGGTGCATGACGTAATACGAGAGGCCACCTGAGTATAGGGGGAGTTGCAGATGTTTACAGACTTTTTATAGTTTGTAGATGTTTGCAGTTTATTTTACTCAAGTTGTAAATAAAGGTTGTACTGTTTGTCTTAATGTTTTAATTGCCTTGGTACTATTTTCACACATGTTACATTTTTAAACCTTTAATACTAATCTCAATTTAAATGAGAAAATAACTTTCAGATTTCAAATGCTCTGACAATCAAATTAGATATTAGTTAGTGAGTGCAAGTTATAAGATAATGCGGCCACATTACTTTTATATTCGCTATGTAAGAGATAACCTTATACAATAATAATGTCTAGCTACATTAGTAATGGACTGAGTTAATATTTTTTAATAATATTGATCATAAATTTTAAGTAATTAGTCAAATAATCACATGACTACACATGTTCTGATTGTAAGATCAAACTGTATTGTCATTTAGCCTGCTTTGTTATTTTGGTTTAGTAATGTGGAGACATCATAATTTATTTAAATATGCAAAACGCTATAGTAAAAAACATTTTTTTTCTGTTATCATGTTATCTTTTCTTGTGCTCCACCTTGTGGTCTACTGCAAGTAATGTCATATTCAAATACAACCACACCCCATAGTATAATCCAACCCCCAACACTGACTCAACAGGTTTCTGTACAATGCATTGGAAATGCAAATGCAAGGGGAATTGTGATTTCATTTGAATTTTGGTAGGCTGCACACGCAATTCAGAGAAAAAGCAAATGATTCTATGAATCTAAGGAATCTAGGTAGTTTGTGGAAAATTTCCCATTCAAAAAACTGTCATTGTATTAATAGTTGGTGCGAGGGATCATGCTCCTTTCGTGTACCTCCTTGAACTGTCATTTTCAATTGCAATTGGAAAATTTCGGCCTAACCGGTGGCAAGGGGCTGTTCTACCGGATAGGGGCTGTACATATGCCACTAAGGGCAATTTAGTCATTCCGGACAAGATCCTCAGACCCTGACCGCATATTCTTCCTTGTTTTGTCCGGGAAGCGCCATACACTCCCCCAGACTGCCTATTTGCACCGTAGTCTTTCTCAGTCCCACAAGTGCCCCCTGACCGCCTATTCTTCCTTGGTTGGGACCTCAAATTCTGATTGAAGACAATGAGAAGGTGAGGGAGACTGAGGGTCTTGACTGGCAGCACTTTGACAAATGAACAGACAAATGAACTAAATTAGACAAATGTTATTGGGTCCAATATCATTGGTCTTAAAAAGTGGGTGGGTCTTGTCTCACACACATATAATGGTTCTGACACCCATGCCTGATACCAACTGGTATCACAGCATTGTGAAGCACCACATGATCATGGCTCCTTGTGGCTGGGAGGACCTGGTATTATCCACTCCCAATATGGTAAAGTATTAATGACTTGTCTATGGGGGAATTGTGAAGAGGAAGATGCAATATGCCAGACCCAACAATGCAAAAGAGCTGAAGGCCATTATCAGTGCAACCTGGGCTCTCATAACACCTGAGCAGTGCCACAGACTGATCGACTCCATGCCACGCTGCATTGGTGCAGTAATTCAGGCAAAAGGAGCCCTAAGTATTGAGTGCTGTACATGCTCATACCTTTCATGTTCATAATTTTCAGTTGGCCCAGATTTCTAACTTTCTTTGTATTGGTCTTAAGTAATATTCTAATTTTCTGCGATACTGAATTTGGGATTTTCCCACTGGGATCCCACAAATGTCTGACACGAGATGGGTTAGCAGAGTAAACACACTGAATGCTTTTGTGAAAAGTTACCTTCTATGAATTCTGTTTTGCAGACTATGGGGGCAGAACTAACTTCTATTTCTAGAAAGGTTTGTACTGCTCAACAGAGAATGGAAACATTTGAGACAATCATTGCAGCTAAAATTGCCAACAAAGTGCTTGGGTGTATGCAGCCTCAAACCAAACAGCTGTAGGCTACCAACTTGGACATAATCACGGCATATGAGGATGCAAGTACTTGTATGCACAACAAGTCATAGCCAACCAAAGGAATGAGCAAGGATTCATACTATGTTTTCAAAAAGCATCAACACTTTCCAACTCAATAAATGTGGTCCCAGCTAGGCGTAGAATATTGGTAAAACAGAATTACAGAGCAAACATATCTACAGAGTCAGCAGAAGACCACTATCAGGTGAATCTCTTCTATCCCTTCATAGATCACATGACTAGTGAGCTAGATAGAAGATTCTCTGCAAGGATTGAGCCTGCAATATAAACAGCATACTTGGTACCAAAATCTTTGAAGAAACTCGCAGAAGAAAGAGAGTAAAGAAGGATTAATTGGTACAATGTGGACCTTCCTTACCCAGTAACAGCAAAGCAGGAAATAGAATGAGCCACAAGTTTCAGATGGATGATGCAGTGTTGCCTGCATCAGCATTGGAAACTCTTCAGACAATTTAGATGTCTTTCTTCCAACATCCAATGCATGTTGAAAATGTTTCTTACTCTTCCAGTGACAACATGTGCAAGGTCATTTTCTACAATAAGAATTCTAAAAACATGGTTTAGATCTAACATGTCTAGTGACAGGCTTACTGGACTGACATTGATACATGTGGATCAGAAAAGTAAACTGGACAAGAAGAGAGTCCTTAAATGCTAGGATGCCTCTGGCCACTGGATCTGTCTTTTTATTTTGTAATTTTGTAATGACCCAAGGAGTGAGGATACAGTAGTCCACACAGACTCGATGATGCAAGACATCAACAAGGGTGTTCTGATCAACTGGGATCCAAAGCAGTGTTCCCTGCTGCTTACTCCCTGTACACAGGATATCTGTTGAACTAGACTTCACTGACAATAATTGCTCATTTGGAACACCCTGTAATATCATCATAAAAACGCAACAAACTAACCCTCTGATGGTTTCTGTACAGACGTCCCCCGTGCTTCCTGTCAAGGTTAAGATGGCTTCTTCTGAGTTCCCTGTGCTGCTTGTTCCAGCCAATATGGCCACTCCAGAAGCCCCTAAACTCTCTATCCCAGCCAAGAAGGCAGATCCTGAGCTCCCTAGACACTCTGCTCTTGCAAAGATGGCTGTTCCCGAGATACCTATACTCTCTGCCCTGGCCAAAATGCCCAACCCCTAGTGCTCCTTGAACTTGTATGTTCCCTGTCACCACCAGAGCAGTGGTCTCCAGCTCTGCCCTCGTTCCCATCACCGCTGGTCTACAGCTCTGCTGTGATTTCTTTTTTGTTGTGGAGCTTCTGGAAGGTGCTCCTCGGGGAGAGGGGGGTATGGGTTTGTTGTCTTGTTGCCTATTGTTTACTCTTATTAAAATACCTGCACTTAGATCCTTGTTCCTGCCTGTGTACCTTGTGGTCCACTTGCCATAGACTCTGATTGGTTCTTGCTGTGCCACAAGAAGTCGAACAAACCTATTGTTACATAACATTCAGTGAGTGTATAATGTTTTAAATAATCAGGCAGGCATTTGGGCAACACTTCACCGCAGTGCATGAGCGTTCGGGAAGGTGATGATGTTAGTCTCTAAAAAAGAAAGGTTGACAAAGAAAACGGTTTTCAAAGATTAGTGGACAGAGAAGTATGAGTTTTTTTGGCCCAAGTGAGGCTTTTCTGTTTGTGTGGTAATGAGAGAGTTGAAGATGGAAAAAGTAAAAAGTGGAAATGTCAAACACCATTATGAAACAAAACACATATTTTGAACAACAATTTGCACTGAATACAAAAGTAAGCAGAACAAACTTATTTATATAAATATAGCTGCAAAGCAGCGATGCCGGGGTCAAGCCAAAAAGGGCACATAATTAAGTATCAGTAATGACTGTCATGATTTTAGATCTAAGTTTTCAGTAGATTAAGGCAAAATAGCAATTTTTTAAATCTTGAGACCACTAGGTGGCGCTGCACCGAAACAATAGATGGTGCCTCGGGTCATGATTGTGATGACACCCACCAAATTTTATATACATATGATTAAGCAATGTTGAGATATAGCCTCAAATGACTTGACCACTAGGGGGCACTGCATCGAAACAATAGATGGTGCCTCTGGTCATGATTGTGATGACACCCACCAAATTTGATATTCATATGATTTAGCAATGTTAAGATATAGCCTCAAATGACTTGACCACTGGGGGCACTGCACCGAAACAATAGATGGTGCCTCAGGTCATGATTGTGATCTGGAGATAAAACCTCAAAACTCTTAACCACTAGGGAGCACTGAAAAGTTTACAAGGGCATTCAAAAATGTCACTGATGAAATAGGTGGCGCTGTAACATAATATTCCATGCACCCTAAGTTAGTGACCTTTACAAGTTGTGAAACATTCACCTATTCATACAGTGTCAGCCATGCAGCTCATCAGGAGCATTTGGGGTGTAGATGTCTTGCTCAAAGATACCTAAACACTTGGTCAGGTGGAGCTGAACCACTGGAAATACGCACATTAATGTGCAAAACTTTTGCGAAGATATAGCCTTAAATCCATTTCGGCATGCTCGCCATCATATTTGTTGATGCGCTATACAATAACTGATTGGTATATCAAAATTTTTTTGTATGACTTTTTGTCTAGAGTCTAGATTGTGTGTACCAAATCCAAGCCAATCAACCGAACGCTGTAGGAGGAGTTTGCATCAAGGCATGCCTCAAGGAATCTAACAATAGCAATTTCATGATTTTAGACTAAATTTTGCAGTAGTTATAAGCAAAAATAGTTACTTTTCAAATCTCGTGACAAACCATTCCATGCACCCTCAGTTCATGATGACATATAACAGTTGGGGTTAGATGTCTCACTCATGGACACCTCAACACTTGGTCAGGTGGAGCTGGGGTTTGAACCATCAACCTTCCGATTTGCAGACAACCTACACTAACCACTGAACCACTGGCAAGGAAGATTTGTCATGTTGTCAGAAAAAGTTAAAATGAACTTACATTACAAAACAACTTACATTATATCTGAGTGTTACTTGGACAAAAATATGTGAAAATATAGCCTTTGCAAGTAAAACATTTTCAGAACATAAATGTTTAGCTCACGCGGACTGAACGAAAAGCCGTTAATTAAGCAGACTCTCTGCTGAAACAGTCGAGTCGCAGGTGATTTTCAATGTTTATAATGTCTCACACAGATACTGTTGATGAAAAACTTTCATATCTAAATGTCCAGGTAAGAGTCAAGGGTTCAGTCAGTTAATAATAAAGCTACTTACCTGATGAAAGTGTATTGTATAGCCTACAGTTGATGTCTACAAGCCACGTCCGCAAATAAAATATAACAGCACAATAAAAATAATAGCAACTTGTACCTCTTTGATCTGTATATGTATACAGGAGTTACCAGGTAACTCTTATATTTGCGGGCTGTAAATTAAAGTGGTGCTCTGTTCACCTCTTGTTATAAATGTTATAGGATAAATACCATAAACATACAGAATATTGTTATTTTTATTTTAAAACAACTAAATTCAAAACATCTTTAAAACACTACAATTAAGCCAACACTTAATGTTTATCACATAACTTTAATTTCAAATAAAAAGTCATGACAAATTTTCATTGTTTTTGCGGCTTGGCTTCCTCTGTTGGTGTTCTTGTCCACTCGGATGTTGAGTTGACGTCTTCTCACAAATGCTGTTCTGCATTACATATAAAAAACATAAATGAAAGCCTTCAGTAAATGTTTCTTCACTGTGCCTTGACAAAAAACGGAGTTTTCTGAGCTAGTTATTAATTTTAGGCTAACTTGTGTGCTAGCTAACCTGCTGCTACAGTTAGCTGGCAACTTTCTTGAAAAAACATTGTTTGAAATGCGTGAGTAATGTATTAACAAAACCAGTCACCTTATCCAGCATGCGGATCCTGCTCACATCACTCGCAGCCGTACTCCACAGTGTAGAACGTTTTTAAAACCTCTTAAAGAAATTTCACCTCAGGATCGCGTTCCAGCAAACCTCCTGCAGACGGCCGCGCGCTCTACACCTGCGCAGTAGCCTACGCATGTAGTCGTCTTTTGCTTTAGCGGGAGCTGATATCTGCTGTTATTTCATTCTAGTTTGCCATTGCATAAATTATATTTGGCTAAAATACTTGTGTTTACACATGTTGCAAAGTTTTATTCTACCAATGATAACACCTATTAAAAATAAACAAATAGCGTGCTGCTTTGTGGTCATTATTGTGTCATTTGAAATAAAAGAGTTTCAGAGTCAAAATTGCAAAGCACCACTTCAAATATTTCCACAAATGTTAGAGTTTCCTGGTAAATAGGGAATAAGTTGCTATTTTTATTGTACTTACCTTAAAAAAAGACCACATTAAATCAGATGGACTTTTGTTATTAAAATCAAGTACAGGCTACTAAAATAAAAGTGATGTGCTGTTATATTTATTTGCCGATGTGGCTAATAGACATCGACTGTATACAACATTCAGTAGTCAATATGAAAAATTCACAATAAAATCATAAAAAAATAAAACAATTTCCCCATAGACTTGACTAAGTCATACATACCACGTAATATTACAATAGGTACCCTAGTAGCTATAAAATACTTAGAATATAAATAATTTATAATTCTTCATATTCTTAACACCTTATTACCTTCAAACTTAAGATATTGTTCCCTTATACCTACAAGTACGTACTGTAGAGGTACTCTGTTGTTACAAGTAGGTACGCTGTAAATTCAGTTTAATTACGCGGTACTTTGCGGATCGTAAAATAAAGTGTTACCGTTTATTTTACCATATGTTTATTTAAATGTTTGTAATGTAATGTTCATGTTCAATAAAATGTATTCTACTCGGAGTCTGTCATTCATATGTTATGTAAGTCTTTTAATTATGGGCAAATAAGGACACGTTAAATTAGTTGTACTGCAGATGTCCGCCCATAGAATAAAAAAATTAAATTACAGTACTAACTGATTACCAACATAAAACTTTTAATCCATTACGTTGTCACGACATGCCCACGACAAGCAGATTACGTTGCGAAGTTACGTGCAGGCGACGAATCCAGGAATTTCACTTTTCCGGTCGCCACGACATAACTCGGTTCATCGCCACAACGTAAGTTTGGTCATAATATTACATCGACCTTACGTAACAGTTACGTATTTGTGTAAGCTGGGTACTCTAGATGCAGACAACGCTACAGTTATTCTGTCATCTTAGTTTCACTTTTGCATAGAATTACATTTTAAATATAAATGTACATTACAAAACAACTTAAATTATATCCGAGTGTTACTTGGCCAAAAATATGTAGAAATATAGCCTATGCGAGTAAAAAATAACAGAACAAAAATGTTTAGCTCACGCTGACTGAACGAAAAGCCATTAATTAAGCGGACTCTCTGCAACATAGTGGATGTGCAGAAACAGTCGAGTCGCAGGTGAATTTCAATGTTTATAATGTTTCATGCAGATACTGTTGATGAAAAACTTTCATATCTAAATGTCCAGGTAAAGGTCAAGTGTTCAGTCAGTTAATAATAAAGCCATTGGCGTTATTGGCTGCAGCTATCCACAGAACGGACGTTGTATACAAAGAAAAATTTTAAGTGGTTTTAATGCTGGTAAGCAATCAGTTATATTATGGCGCTTTGTATTTGTGTTGATCAGTTAAATTATAGTAATTTAAATTTACGCTACAGTTATTCTGTCATCTTAGTTTCACTTTTGCATAGTATTACATTTTGAATAGAAATGTACGAAAAACAAGTTACTCTCTTAACTCTATCTATTTTACCTTTATTATTCATATGATGTGAAAAACAAGAAGGGCATAGCTATATATGAATTTAACGTGAAAAGCGCAGTTACTTGTCATCCATGCGGTTAAGCTTCTCAGTGCTGCTGCTCATTGGTTACATAACACTTCCCTACTATTCGACTATGAGGTTCATAGTCGAATCAGACCTCTCCGAATCGAATCTTCGATTCCTCGACTATAAGAAGTCAGCCCTAAACAACAGTGTTATTAATTTAATGTGTAATTTAATGTTTGGGTGTACATCACAAAAGTGTGACAACTTACCCCGCTCTCCCCTGTTAATGGCATTTCGATTTTTGGTAGTTGGTGTCAAATTGTGTCCTGTGTAATGCTTTATGATTTTAGAAATTTTTATTTTTTTAAGGTTTAAGACTTAAATGAAAATTGTAATGTCAGAAGTACATGAATACATAAATAGTGGATGGGGATGATAATCTCACTCACTTTATTCCATGTGTTTAATAAAATAACAAAAAATTTTGTTTTGATTCTTGATGTGATTTTATTTAAGAGCATCAACCACCCTTCTCTTTAACTCACATTTAATAACTCTTACAACGAAAAACTCTAAAAAGTCACAAAAGTAAACAGTAATCAAGGAATGTGCCAGTAATTAATTTTTCTAACAGTAAAGCTACAGTATAAACTTCATCAACATATGAATACATTTGTATCTCTGAACTATCAGAAGAATTTATAAAGGTTCAACGAAGAACAGCATGCAACATCTGTTAAAAAGATAATGCAGTAACCCAACCACAGAGTAACTCCAGTCTAATAGGTTTAGTTTGGAGATTGTTGATAAGTTGATGTGTTCTGATTAGTTGATGTGTCCTGATCAGTTGATGTGTCCTGATCAGTTGATGTGTCCTGATCAGTTGATGTGTCCTGATCAGTTGATGTGTCCTGATCAGTTGATGTGTCCTGATCAGTTGATGTGTCCTGATCAGTTGATGTGTCCTGATCAGTTGATGTGTCCTGATCAGTTGATGTGTCCTGATCAGTTGATGTGTCCTTATTTGGTGCTGTTGTTAAACAAAGAAACTTGAGCTTCTCCTGACAGTCTCTAGGTGTCAAGGTGTATGTGGTTGTGTCCAGGGCTCCACAGCGTTGGTTTCTGGAAGGACATTGGGGCTCTCCAGCTTCATACCAGGCTTTGTACTCAAGATCTTCTCCATTCACCCAAAACCACTGCCCTGCTAGAAAGCGCAGACCAATCCAGACATACTGTGTTTGAGTTTCTGTGGTTAGATTTAGAGTGTAATCCATGCTTGTGTTTAAGCTCAGAGATACCAGATCATCATAATGATCTCGGCAGTAATCCAGTGCTGTCTCCCAGGTCTCGGTCTGCTGAACAACAACAATCTCAAATACTTGCATACAGAAGAAAGCATGACTATTAGAACATGTTTCATCAATCAGTTGTACAAGGTCTTTGTTGAACAAAGAACAGCTATCACTGGTGTTTGGGGCTGGTGTATCTTCAATAACTATTGCTGTAATTTCATATTCTAACCATGTCCATATGTCTAATTGTTCATCGTTCCAGAGTCCCACCCAGGCAGCAGATGTTTGAGTTGCATTTGCATCTTTTAAAAACTGCTGTGCCTCCTCAGTCCCATTGAAGGTGGACAGGTCATAAAAGTAATTTCTGCAGTATTGTTGCGCATCATCCCATGTCTTCTCCAGATCTATAAAGTAATGTTGTTTCATGATGCACAAGGTGAGTCCATAGAGCTGTATGATCAGGATGACAGTAATTATCGTCTTCATCTTTAAGCAGTAAGCAGTAAAGTAAAGATAAGTTTACAATGATCATTTGAAGGTGATGACAGAACTCTCCGTTATGAGACAGACTCTCTCTTACTCAAACCGGCTTACAACCATTAATAAAAGAGCGTGATGGAGTGACAATAACAAATCCAATCACAACACATCATTGAGGACAACAAACAAATGTCCTGTGTTCGTAACCAATCAAATAAACTTTTATAATGCATTAAATAACGTCAAACGTTTTTGCATGCCTTCCAAGTTTGTTTAGCACAGTGGATCCTGATTTGGTTCTTATCTGAAACCTAAACAAACGATATTTGTTTTTTCCTTACCTCTTTTTCACTGCACTGACAAGCATGTCACTTTCACATTCACTATAATCTTAATAAATCATACTGGAGAGAGTGTGTAAATTGGAGTAATGCCTCTGCTTAAGCTTAGTTTTTAGTGTTAATAGAGAATGGCTCTGCACCTGAGATGGATTGAGTATTGCCTCAGCACCTTCAGATTTTTAGCATCTGACATGGCATCCCAGCATGCACCTTGCTGTTGTAAAGACAACAAATTAAAATTAAACATTGACGTCAAGAAACAAGTCAAAAATGCTAATTAAACTGATGCCAAACACTAACACAAAAGCCATGAAATAAAAGGAAAGTTTTATTCAGCAAACTTGCAATCAATAATACAAATGTAATTTCAAAATGATTCTGATTGTGAATGTAGATTTATAGCTGTCCCGCCCTTTTGCATCCCATATGCTGGATTTGACTGCTGTATAGCACCTGAATGGATAAGAAATTTCCATCAAATTGAATAAAATAAACAGTGCTTTTCATGTTTTTTTCTTTCAGGTTGGATTGTGGTTTAAGGTAGTACAGAAACTGAATTAACTTATCAGATGTAATATAATACTGCATACATAGTAAAAAAAATGTGTTATTTGAAGTTATATTAACAAATGTTTTTTATGTTATTTTTAAAGTCCCACAATCTTTTTTTAGACCAATGATATTGGACCCACTCACCTTTTCTCTAATTTAGCGCGTATGTCTGTTCAATTGTCAGAGTGCCATCAATGAAATCCAATCCTGAGGAATGACCTAAAAAATAAACTCAAGTTTCGCATTTCAGCTACAGCCTTGATTTCCACGCTGCTGCTTCCTCAAATCTATTCCACTTGTCTTATTCTGAGTCCATATTTAACCCAATTTCGTGTTTTTACTACCGTGTCACACCAAGGTAAGAAAAACCTTTTAGGTTTAATGAAAAGGCACCAGAATACAAGAAAATGTAATTTACATTTTCGACACCCATGCTCAGGTTGCATCAGCCCCAGAACGTTTAAATGGGGGGGGGCTCCTGCACGGGGGGCACAAGGTGTCAGTGCCACGTGGCATTTAGCAATCACATTGGTATAAGTGCTGCCGCGAATAGTCAACGTAGTCGACGCAATCGACTATGAAAATTTGTCTACGGCAATTTTTTTAGTCGAGGAGTCGCATTTTTATTTTTCTCCCATCTCAAACGGCCCACTATTGTGTCTCCTGTCTCAAATGGCTCAAATGAAATTCACCTCCACACCAGTCTGTGCGCTGTGCACACCCTGCTGGTTAATCTGCTACGCTATCATCTTTCTTCCCTCTCCCCCTGCCTTCACTGCTTTAATTTTGAAAAATTGGCGGTGGCAGGTGAGTCTATGGAATTAGGAGTCCGAAAGCTTCCAAAGTATGAAAGTATTTTAAGCCAAGTTGTGATAAAAGAGTGGTCTGTTACACTGAGCCAAACGTCGCTGGCTGATCACAGGAGCACAACGACAATGCACGAGCACCTCAAACGAAAACACTTGGGAGTTATTGACGGTGCTTCCACAGAGAATAGGACAACGTAAGTAACTGTTATATGATTATTAATGAAACAGCAAGCTAGTCTGTACTGTTTATTAACTCTTTTGAGAAGTACAATGACTCTGTCTTTGGATGTAAAAGGCGATAAGTGTTTCCCATACATTGATTTGTTTGTGATTCCACCACGGAATCAACACTGGACGTCACAAATAGATTTTTCATGATTCCCATTTACATTTTAATTTTACTATTTTAAACGGCTCAATTCAATGTTGCGAGTGCTTAGTCCGTCTCCCTCCTTCTCTCTATCTCTCTCACTCATGTTGGGTGCAGCGCCTTGACAGCGCACCTCTCTCTCATGTGACAGTGAAAAGGTGGCAGTGTTTTCAATGTACATTTCTCCGTATACTTTCATTCCTCCATATACTTTCTTTTCTGCCTAAACATCAACATTCACAGATGTTACTGACAAAGACGACTGATCAAGTTAACATGACTTGAAGAAAGATTAGCAGTAGTGTGAGTCTGTGTGCGAGCTTTCTCCCTCCCTATGATGCTGTATGCCCGTCCACGTGTTCTGTAGTCTGTGTAACAACAGTGTATTCTCTTATATTTCTGAATTTGCACCGAATTGTCTGTGCTATATCACTCACATTTAAAATAAAAAAATGGCTCAAAACACAACAACAATTATAAGAAGAGCAACAGTTATAGATCAAAGAGTAAAAGTGAAACATTTCATATTTCTGCTCAGCAACTACTTTGCACTGGAATTTTTTATTATTATTTATATTGTTTACATTGTAATTTTTAATTAGTCGTTTAGAATAGTCGACTATTCGAAAAATTTGTCGAATGATTAGTCGTTAGAAAATTAGTCGTTATTGGCAGCACTAATTGGTATATTTCAATTTAAATCAATTAAGTCCCGCACTTTGTTTTCTCTCGCCTGTTCCTAGACACGCTTTACTTCCGATGGATATTTATAATATAATGTAACCACCCAAGCAATTTGGAAGGACAGAAGAAATGGTTTGACTCGTTTAACACATTTTTAGAGGCAATATGGAATGGCCACTAAGTTTTAATCAATTATCAAATAAATATGAAACTACATACATTATTTTTATTATGTAGACAGTATATGCGAACCACAAGCTTGCAGGCCGGTTGTTTGACACCCCTATTTTAGAACTTCGTAAAATACAGCTTAGGGCATAGGGGCATATACAACCACCTAGCATTGACGATTAAGGGAATAATACATTTAAAAGAAATAATTTCTTTTTACTAGTCCAGTATCTTTATTTTGAAGTCATTTCTTGTCATTCCATGTTTGTAGTTCTGTGTAGTTCTGTTTCTGGTTCTCGTGTTGATTGTTTCCCAGGTGTTTCTTGTCATCTTGTTTCCCCCTGTATATCTAGCCATGTGTTTCATTTGTCTTTTGTCTGGATACACTGCCTTTATCTGCCTTCACCTGCCTTCCTACCAATATTACAGAAAGAATAACTTATTTGATTAAGTCTATTGACTTCCATAGTAGTAAAAAGGATACTATTAAAGTGAAAGGGGCTCATGATCGGTTTGGTTTCAAACATTCTTTTAAATATCTCATTTGTGGTTAAAAAAGACTCTTGATGTAAGTTCTGTGGTGATATGCTTGAGTTATTTTGTCAGTTAATACATTAGCTAGTGCTTTTGTTTTTCATCACAGACCTAAACAAGAAGCTAAGAAAAATACAACAGGAGCTGGGATTGGGCTACAGCCTGTGTGATGTACCAATGTCGGCAATGTGTGCTGCTTCCTGTTGCACGGTCTCCACATAGGGATGGAGGGCATCAAAACTTGACAAATGCCCTGATCTGAAATTTTTCTTTTGTATTTAATAAAACCAACAAGCCTGTTTTGAAAATGTAAAAAGTAGAAAGTACAGATATTTGTGTAAAAAATAAGTGAAAGCAAAAAAGGTTGTCAGAAAGATAAACACTGAAGTAAAGCTTTATAGAAATATCTGTAACATGCGTATATAAAAATAAACATAGTACATGTTTAGGTTCAGCAATTACACTTTAATGACAATGAAAAGGTTATTAGTCAGTAACTGAAATGCTTTATACAGACGTGAAAAGGTTATTAATTATTAGAGTAAATTACATCTTTATCTAGATCTGAACAGACGATCAAACTATTAAAACAAAAAAGAAGGTTCAGGCTGGAGCTATTTTGGGGATTTCCTGGATTTGGCCTTTCCAAATTTAAAAGTTTCCCATACCCACATGCAGAGGTGTAAATACAAAGTTTGGTATAATTTTACAGGAAACCCTTTGAAATTACATAAAACACTGTTGAAAGTGCTAAAAATGGTTGTATGTTGTCAATCCTCTAATAAACACAAAAATAAAGAGGCGCTTTTTGAATTTTTTTTCTAATGTCTGTATTTGAAAGTGTATAACTCTGGCCCTAAGTGCTCCAGCAGATGTCAGCTTTTAGAGGGTTGTTTCCTCCTTTCGAACCTTATGGCTATGGGTGTCTCTGATATAGCGCTTCTATGGTTCAAGTCGTACCTCTCAGGCCGGTCATTTCGGGTATCCTGAAGAGGTGACGTCTCCGAACCCCAACATCTCGATACCGGGGTGCCTCAACGCTCTGTGCTTGGACCACTGCTCTTTCCAATATACATGACATCCCTAGGCTCTGTCATTTGAAAACATGGCTTTTCCTACCACTTCTATGCGGACGACATTCAACTCCACTTGTTGTTTCACCCTGATGATCCCATGGTTTCTGCCCGCATCTCGGCATGCCTGGGGGACATCTCACTCTGGAGGAAGGATCACCATCTCCAGCTTAACCTTGCGAAGACAGAACTGCTTGTCATATCATCTGAACTAAAGATTTAGCACAACCTTTCCATTCAGCTAGGTTCCTCAACCATCTTACCTTCCAGGACAGCCAAAAACATGGGAGTGGTCATTGATGATCAGTTTAGCTTCACGGAGCATGTTGCCAGCACTGCTCGCTCTTGTAGATTCATCCTCTACAATATTAGGAAAATGAGACCTTTCCTAAATGAGCACGCTACGCAGGTCCTAGTCCAAGCTCTTTTCCTGTCCAGGCTGGACTACTGCAATGCGCTACTGGCTAGACTTCCAGCCTGCATGACCAAACCCCTGCAGATGATTCAGAACGCAGCGGCAAGAGTGGTCTTCATTGAGCCAAAGAGGGTGAATGTCACTCCTCTCTTTGTCAAGTTACCCTGGCTTCCTATACCAGCTCGCATCAAATTTAAAGCTCTGCTCCTGGCCTTTAAAACAACCACTGGGTCAGCACCCCTTACCTTCAATTACTTATACAGCCTTATGTACCCTCTATATCCCTACGCTTTACCACAGAGCAACGACTTGTGGTGCCATCTCAAAAAGGGAAAAAAACATTAGCCCATACCTTCTCAGGAGCTGTTCCACAACTGTGGAATGATCTGCCGGCCGTGACACGATCTGCTGACTCTGTAGTCATCTTCAAGACTCGGCTAAAAACCCATCTCTTCCACCATTACCTTAGTTCCTAATATAGAACTTACTAACTTTCTCTATTTTTCCTTTCTCTTGACTATTGATTGATGAGACTATTTCCCGTGCACTTATGTATTGCTGTTCTTGTGTTGCTATAATTGCTTTTATTATTTACCTCATTTGTAAGCCGCTTTGGACAAAAGCGTCTGCTAAATGACAAAATGTAAATGTAGAGGGAAAAGGAAATTTGACAGTTCTGGTTGTTACCAGCAGATGGCAGTAAAAGGACACAAAAAGAGTCTTTATCTTGTAGAAAGCGAAAGTTATTCTGATTTAACTGAAGGGTGGCAAATAACTTTTTTTGTTTTGAATATCATAACAGTACGTTGTTGTGTTTTTACATAAAATAAATAGCAAGGGATTATTCATGCACAAAAACAAAGAAAATGGGCTATGGAACCTAAGGTAAAAGATGATGTAACATTTGCGGCAGTTCACACCAAGGTTTCACTTGTAAGTTAGGCCATTTACAAAAGACCAAGTGTAAAAAACTTTCTTAAAGTAAAATATATGTAAACGTGATGCATATCTGCAGAAAATAGACATTCTAAGCTTTTAAACAGTATCTCATATGGGGTTCTGGGTCCATGACAGATCATTCATTCAAGATTAGCCTATTTTGTTATATTATTATATATTTTTTTTACATTTTAGATTTTAGCAATGTTTAGTTTACTGCGTTGAGATTTTGACTCGCTTACATCTAATAGGTTTAATGGTTGGTCCCTGTCTGTAAACCCTGCCCCCCACACCTAATCCTGATTGTAAGAAAATGTTTATTTTTTTACTCCATTTCAGCATTGATATTCTATTCTATTCATTTATTTTTTGGTGAAAAATGGTGAACCCGTACAGACAAGTTGGTATCTCCAATTCACCTAACCAGCATGTTTTTGGACTGTGGGAGGAAATCAGAGTATGTAGAGAAAACCCACGCTGACACAGAAAGAACATGCAAACTACACACAGAAAGGCCACCTGACCGAGCCAAGGCTCAAACTGGGGATCTTCTTGCTACTCATTGCTACCTATTTTCGAGTTATTTATATTTATAACTGTTTTGTGCCCATTGTCAGAATAATTATAATTTAAATGCACTGACCACAATATGGCTGATCATAATTATTGCAACGGGGGCACTTTTCAATAATTTTGATAAAGCGACTGGGGTTCAAGACCCTAGACAGAGCACCCAGCTCTTCACATGTCTGCTCTGAACTGTTATTCTACTGCTCCTTTATAATATGCAAAGCAAAAGTCACAACACAACAATCATAGAATTTACAATTTAATCTACAATGTTTCTTAATGCAAAACTCCAGCATACTGAACAATGATACGACTGAAGGTTTGTAAACAGCACCTTTTAATAAATTGGCTTTTTTCAGTAAATGTAATGGTACATGCTATACATATCACAGAATGTGTCATTCGGTGGTCATTATCTGGTGTGGCATTAAGATTAGCTTCTACAGAATGTACAAGAAAGGAAAAGTTGTTCTTTGTTAAAAGGGTTATAAGTAATTATAAAGATTTATAACAAAATTTGTTTTGTGAATGCTTGTCTTCTGCAGGCTCATGGAAAGGTCTTGATCCTCTTCCAGCATTTCAGGCTATAGGCAGGAACCACAGAAGACCATCGTAGTGCAGGAAAAAAACATAAATCATAAATCCTTGTTGTCAGTAGCAGTGGTTTGGTATGGTGTTGTCAAACCATGTTCACTGTTGGTAAATGTCACTTTCGTGAGTTTATATCATTTATAAACTACAATATCTGTTAGCCAAAGCAATTACCTAATACATTATGTTATTATTTTCATTTTTGTGTTTTTATAACTTTTCACTGTTCACATTTTGTTAAAAATCCATCTGTTTTAATCCTCCTCAGATTTCATTGTTTGAAGAAAGTGCTCCAAGAGTGTTGAAGCTGAGTCTAACGTCGGCCTTCCAGCAGCATGCCAGTCTAGGCCAAGAAGCTCTAAAAGACATTATATATATTAAAACATACAGTATACAGTATGTATTGCTATTTGCCATCATAGAAACTACCAGCACAAGCTAAAAGAGACATGCTCATTTTGGGGACTTAATATCACAAAATGTTTAAAAAAAATTGATTGTTATAGATAAAAAACTGAAATGTGTCTTAATGAAAGTCCATCCAATTCCATGCTAACCCTTAAAGGTGCAGTGTGATGTTGGTGCTGATTGGACTGTAGTTTTGACAGACCCACTAAACAAGACTACGTATCTCAATCCACGTTACACACGGGTGCACACCGTTTCCAGGAAACAGTTTAACTTGAACGTGCCCTAGATGTCTCCAACCCTTCTCCTGGTAAGCTACTGTCATGTAGACTTTATTTCCAACCTGGCTCCAACACACCAGTGTCTGTTATTATTAATCAACCCTGAACACCTTGATTAGATGCTTCAGCTGCCTTTGATTAGGGTTGGAGCTAAAATCTGCATGACAGTTTACCTTGAGCAGTGTTGGAGACCCCTGGTATAAACAATATACATGCAAGATGTCTAAAATATGTAAAAAAAAAAAAACTGTATACATGAGACTTTATTTGCCATATAGTGGGTATATGAACCAAATTAGGTGATTCGGTTCAATAGGCATTGACTGTAGGTCCACTTCTTAAAAGAAAATCCAATCAAAGTTGTAACTAAACCACAGTAATAATATATAATTTATATATATCTAGTCTATATAATCCACAGCATCTGTTTTTTTATTTGTCCTGTTGAGGACCTATTCCCCAATTGTAGCACATGCTTGGACCATTCTAATTTTTGCTTAAATAATATTAATTTTGTCCCTTTTTCCTGATGAAATCAAAACTGACAATTCTTGTAGTGCCGATCATTCTCTGATGATGTCAGCTAGACAGCTTGGGGGAAAGCATCCGTTTACTACGCCCCTCCAACTGTCTGAGAAACGGAAGTACGGCGGACACTACTTGAGTACTTTGATTACATTTTCCAAGCATCTGTGCTTTATTAAAGTGTTTGTCTTGGGAAAAAAATGTACTTTACTAAAAAATTTCACTACATTGTAAAGGATAGAATCATACTGTGTATTCATTTTATATTGCATATTAAAATTGATTTAATACATAATTACATAAAAATGTGTACTTTCACTTTCTTGAGTAAAAGAGCAAAAGTACGTTCTCCTCTGCTAAAGGGTATGCCGGTATCCCGACAGTGGAGCGTTCAATAGCGATGCAGCTGTGTCCTGCTGGCGTTTCATACTGGAAGGACCGTCCGACCCTTCCCTCACAAGCCTACAGACACTCGTCAGCTCTGACAGACTCTGCGTACCGGGCTTGTGGGGAGGCGGCCTCTGCCTTACATGCCATGGCTTTGTTGCAGGTCCATCAGGCTAAGGCTCTGAAGGATCTGCAAGAGGGAGGTCACGATTTGGCGGTCTTCAAAGACCTACGTGCGGCTACAGATCTGGCACTTCGTGCGACAAAGACTACCGCACAGGCCGTCGGTCGTGCTATGTCCACTCTGGTGGTCCAGGAGCGCCACCTCTGGCTGTGCCTGGCGGACATGCGGGATGCCGATAAAACTCGGCTCCTAAATGCTCCGGTGTCCCAGGCCGGCCTGTTCGGCGAGGCGGTCAAAGACTTTGCACAACAGGTCTCGGCCACCCAGAAGCAGACTGAGGCTCTCGCTAACATTATGCCACGCCGGAAGAAACCAACACCTGCCCTGTCGACGTCGGCTCCTCAGTCTGCCCCTCACCGAGGGTGTCCTGGTGGAAAGTGTAAATCAAAGCGGCTCTGAGATGGGCGACCTGGAGGTGGAGGGGATCGCTCTTCGGGAAATGGTGAACGCACCACTCCCCCCCCAGAGGAGGACCGGGCGGGGAATCTTTGGTTTTCTTTAATTTCCGTTCCGCCGGCTTTTCAGCCGGCACCCACAAAACCACAAAAAGAGCGAATTCCTCTTTCTGCTCCAGGTCTTCAGAGGCAGTCAGGTGTGACGGATGGGCTCATAACCCTACGTCCTCCCTCTTCTCTCTCGCCAGCAGATGTGTCGAGCACCCTGGGACGTCTTCATCAGAGTCTTCCCTGCGCAGCCATCCATCAGCAGAGTCGGGTGAGTGCTCATTTATACAATATGCCTGTCAACGCAGCCCAAGAGAGCGCGTCGTCGAGCACCGCTGCTCCCCTCGCCGCGGGTACTTCGATTGTGCCGTTAATTCCCCGCTCGCCCGGCATCTGGAAGCTTGGCAACAACTTCCCAGCCCATCACATTGGATTTTATGCATGATCCGTCTTGGCTATGCAATACAATTCGCCCAATGCAATACAAACCTCCCAAATTTACGAGCATTCGTTTCACTATTATGAAACCCGTCGATGCGCACATACTCCGTGCAGAGATTGGTGTCCTGCTGGTGAAGGACGCGATCGAGCCGGTTCCTCCAGCCGAGATGAGGTCAGGGTTTTACAGCCCTTACTTTATCGTACCCAAGAAAAGCGGCAGGTTGCGACCGATCCTGTATCTGCGCGTTTTGAATCAAGCACTTCACAGAATGCCATTCAAAATGCTGACGCAGAAGAGCATATTTCAATGCATTCACCCACAGGATTGGTTTGCAGCCATCGACCTGAAGAACGCATACTTTCATGTCTCGATACTTCCCCGACAGGCCATTTCTCCGCTTTGCGTTCGAGGGATGGGCTTATCAGTACAGTCCTGGGGAATATGTTCCATATGAGACCGCTTCAGCATTGGCTTCACAACCGAGTCCCGAGGAGAGCGTGGCTCACTGGCTTTCACCGTGTTATAATTACACCCAAATGTCGTCTCACTTTCACCCCGTGGTCAGACCCAGCTTTCTCAGGGCGGGGGTGCCACTGAGACAGGTCTCCAGGCATACAATAGTATGCACAGATGCCTCCAACACGGGGTGGGGAGCAACGTATTGCGAGCTTGCAGCTTCAGGAGTTTGGACATCACCTCAGCTGCACTGGCATATAAATTGCCTAGAGTTGTGGGCTGTATATCTTGCGCTTGTCCGCTTCAGCAGCAAGTTGCGGGGCAAAGATGTATTAGTTTGCACCGACAACATTGCGACTGTTGCGTATATCAATCGCCAAGGCGGTGTGCGCTCTCGTAACCTGTCGCATCTCGCCCGTTATCTCCTCCTTTGGAGTCAGAAGAATCTGAGGTCTCTTCCATTCACATCCTGGGGTCGCTCAAAACAGCGGCAGACGCGCTTTCACAAGCAGCGCGCCCAGGTGAATGGCGACTCCACCCCAGATGGTTCAGCTGATTTGGAAATGTTTCGGCACAGCACAGATAGATCTGTTTACATCTCCATAGATCTGCATTTTATTCACGGAACGAGGGAACCCTCGGCGTGGATGCATTGGCACACAGCTGGCCGAGAGGTCTTCACAAATACGCATTTCCCCTAGTGAGCCTCATTGCACAGGAGAGTATTCTTTTAGTTGCTCCATATTGGGCCACCAGGAGTTGGTTTCCAGAGCTCACTCTCCTCGCGACAGCCCCTCCCTGGCGGATTCCCCTGAAGAGGGACCTTCTTTCTCAAGAAGGGGGCACATTATGGCACCCGCATCCCGATCTGTGGAACCTCCATGTGTGGTCTCTGGACGGGGTGCGGAGGTTCTAGGTGATTTACACCAGGCGGTATCTATCACCATCGCTGCAGCGCGAGCACCTTCTATGAGACAGGCATATACACTGAAATGGAACCTGTTTGTTGAATGGTGTACTTCTCAACAAGAAGAAAGACCCCCGGGAATGCTCGATCAGAATTGTGCTTTTATATCTCCAGCATCACTTGGAAAAAAGGCTGTCACCATCTACTATTAAAGTAGTTATTGCGGCGATATCCGCACACCACATGCCGATAAATGGTAGATCAGTGAGTCAGCACGACCTGGTCATTAGGTTTTTTAAGAGGTGCACGAAGGCTGAATCCTTTGTGCCCTCCCTCTATTCCTCCTTGGGATCTATCCATGGTGCTGAAAGCCCTGCAGGACGCCCCTTTCGAGCCTCTGCAGACAGTAAGTATTAAGTTTCTCACTATGAAAACGTTGACGCTCCTCGCATTGGCTTCTATTAAGAGAATAGGGGATCTTCATGCATTTTTGGTCAACGATTCGTGCCTTCGGTTCGGGACAGCTGAATCCAGTGTTACACTGAGACCCCGGCCGGGCTACGTGGCTAAAGTTCCCACCACTCCTTTCAGAGATCAGGTGGTGAACTTGCAAGCGCTGCCTTTGGAGGAGGCAGACCCAGCCATGGCTTTGTTATGTCCTGTACGTGCATTACATGTGTATGTGGATCGGACTCAGAGCTTTCGCACCTCAGAACAGCTCTTTGTTTGTTACGGTGGTCAGCAGAAAGGGAAAGCTGTCACTAAGCAGATGATGTCTCATTGGATTGTAGACACAATCGCCCTGGCTTATGAGAAACAGGGCATTGCTTGCCCTTTTGGTTTGATAGCCCATTCAACCAGAAGCCGTACGTCACCCATTGTAACCCTCGTTCCCTGAAGGAAGGGAACAGAGACGTCACGTCTCGTCGCCACAGTTTGCTGTTCCTCTGTTGATATTGGTAGTAAAGTATTTAAATTTTTTACTTAAAGGACAAGTTCGGTATTTTACACTTAAAGGCGGAGTCCACGATGTTTGAAAAACGCTTTGGAAAAGGAGACGGGCCGACTACCAAAACACACTTATAGCCAATCAGCAGTAAGTAGCGACATCCTTGCCGGGTTGCGTATGTGTGGGACGGGTCTATCAACAGAAGGTCCAGATTTTATTGGGGTAGAGGCGTGTTTGTTTAGGTGATTTCAAATATCAACATTGGCTTTCAAACATCATGGACTCCGCCTTTAAAGCCCTGTTTTCAGATTGTTTATGATGAAATAGAACGGTTTTGACTAAATTTGGACATATGATGCTGTCCCGAGAATTTTTGGGTGTTTGTTCTATCACCTCCCACCTCTACAATGGGTGTATAGGTGCACAGGAACAATCTTTTCTAAAATGCATTAAACTTTCGTTTACAAAGACGTGAAACTCACCAAGTGGTGAGGGGTGTTTACTGATATGCTCACACCAAAATCGCTTCAAAAGATGCTTTCCAACAGGTGTTTTAGTATTCGTTGTAAACTTGTGGACCTATTTTTCCAAACGCCTCACACCCGTACATTCTTCCGTTGAGAGCTTGAATAATAGACACTCCAGCCCAGTTGTTGGCGATAATCCACCTTTGCCAACTGCAAGAATACAAACAAAGTTCCCGGCGTGGAGTAATACCGTACCTCACAGCACATCTAATACAAATCAATGGAGTTGGACAAGAACTACGATAAAACCTGTTGCAATGCATATTTTGCAGCGATTTTTGTGTGAGCATTTAGTGAACACCCCTGACCACTCGGTGAGTTTCACGTCTTTGTATACGAAAGTTTAATGCATTTAAGGCAGGATTGTTCCAGTGCACCTATATAGGCATTATAGAGGTGGGAGGTGATACAAGAAACACCCCTTAAAATTCTCGGGGCAGCAGCATATGTCCAAATTTCAGTCAAAACCGTTCTATTTCATCATAAACAATCTGAAAACAAGACTTTAAGTGTTAAATACCAAACTTGTCCTTTAAGTACATTTTTCAAATACTCCTATTTTATCACTGTTTTTCTTTGGAATACATTCCAAAGCATAATATCATAATTTTTACTCCACTGTATTTTATAAATACTTTTACAAGCTTTTGTTTCACATTTAATATTTAAGTACATTAAACATCTTGTACTTTCCAACTTTTACTTAAGTAAAAGTATAAACGCATATAATTTTATATGTAATTGGGTATTTTTTTATTATGACTGTTTCCACTCAGGCGAGCATGCATAGATTGTTCTACGTGACTATGTTCAGTTTAATTCAGTATGTTATTATTTTTAAATCAAATTAATTAAACTAAAAAGGAACTTGCATTACTATTTTTAAAGAGTAACTTAAATATTAATGTGTACCTTTATAAAGTAATGCGTTACTTTACTCATTACTACAGAAAAGTAATATTAATGCACGTTACTTGTAATGCGTTACCCCAACACAGAATATTTGTACAGACTTCAACATTAGAAAATAAAAAAATTAATAAGGGTATGTATACTGTAATAAGGCTCTTATACAGAAAATTAGTTTAATAAGTGACTTTGCATGTCATAATAAACAGATATACACCTAATGTTCAAATGTTTGTGTTCTTTGCGGTAAAATATTATTTATCTTTAACAACTTGACTTGTACAGTGACCAAAATAAGTCTTTTACCACAGTAAAGTGACTTTTATCTGTGATACTTGATTGTTGTGCTACTTGATGGTAGGCTATAAACAATTTATTAAATTTCACCATGTGAGGGGTTTTCCAAGTGCCTAAACAGCCTATGTGGCCCACGGGTCGCAGTTTACCCACCCCTGCATCAGACGAGTGCTACCATATAGCTATAATGTGTGCTGCTTACAACATTGCAAAGATAATGTAGCATCTACTTACCTTTAAAAGCACAAGAAGTTGAGCTTTTCCTGACAGTCTCTGAAAGTCCAGGACTTTGTGTTTGTGTCCAGGGCTCCACAGCGTTGGTTTATGGCAGGACATTGGGGCTCTTCAGCTTCAGACCAGGCCTTGTACTCAAGATCATCTCCATTCACCCAAAACCACTGCCCTGTTAGAAAGCGCAGACCAATCCAAACATATTGTGTTTGAGCTTCTGTGGTTTTACTTAAAGCGTAATCCATGCTTCTGTTTGAGCTCAGAGATGACAGATCATCATAATGATCTCTGCAGTAATCCAGTGCTGTCTCCCAGGTCTCAGTCTGCTGAACCACAACAATCTCAAATACTCTCATACAGAAAAAGGTGAATGTATTTGTGCAATCTTTATGATACAGTTTCAGATTTTTGTTATCATTGTTGTTGTCATTGTTATTGTTGCCGTTGTTACTGTCATTGCTGTTGCTACCGTCATTGCCATTGTTACTGTTGTTGCTATTGCCATTGTTGTTGCTATTGCCATTGTTGTTACCATTGTTACTGTTGTTGTTGCTATTGTCATTGTTGTTACCATTGTTACTGTTGTTTCTGTCGTTGTTTCTGTCGTTGCGGTCGTTGTTGCTGTCGTCGCGGTCGTTATTGCTGTCGTTGCGGTCGTTGTTACGGTCGTTGTTGCGGTTGTTGTTACTGTCATTGCGGTCGTTGTGGTCGTTGTTGCTGTCGTTGCGGTCATTGTTGCGGTTGTTGTTGCGGTCGTTGTGGTCGTTGTTGCGGTCGTTGTTACGGTCATTGTTGCGGTCGTTGTTACTGTCGTTGCGGTCGTTGTTACTGTCGTTGCGGTTGTTGTTGCTGTCGTTGCGGTCGTTGTTGCTGTCGTTGCGATCCTTGTTGCGGTTGGTGTTATTATCATTGTGGTCGTTGTTTCTGTCGTTGCGGTCGTTGTTACGGTCGTTGTTGCGGTTGTTGTTACTGTCATTGCGGTCGTTGTTGCTGTCGTTGCGGTCATTGTTGCGGTTGTTGTTGCGGTCGTTGTGGTCGTTGTTGCGGTCGTTGTTACGGTCATTGTTGCGGTCGTTGTTACTGTCGTTGCGGTCGTTGTTACTGTCGTTGCGGTCGTTGTTGCTGTCGTTGCGGTCGTTGTTGCTGTCGTTGCGATCCTTGTTGCGGTTGGTGTTATTATCCTTGTGGTCGTTGTTACTGTCGTTGCGGTCGTTGTTACTGACGTTGTTGTCGTTGTTACTGTCGTTGCGGTCATTGTTACGGTCATTGTTATGGTCATTGTTACGGTCATTGTTGCGGTCGTTGTTACTGTCGTTGCGGTCGTTGTTACTGTCATTGCGGTCGTTGTTGCTGTCGTTGCGGTCGTTGTTGCGGTCGTTGCGATCGTTGTTGCGGTTGGTGTTAATGTCATTGTGGTCGTTGTTACTGTCGTTGCGGTCGTTGTTACTGTCTTTGCGGTCATTGTTGCTGTCGTTGCGGTCGTTGTTGCGGTCGTTGTTGCGGTCGGGGTTGCGGTCGGGGTTGCGGTCCGTGTTACTGTCATTGCGGTCGTTGTTACTGTCGTTGCCGTCGTTGTTGCGGTCGGTGTTGCGGTCGGTGTTGCGGTCGGTGTTACTGTCATAGCGGTCGTTGTTACTGTCGTTGCCGTCATTGTTACTGTCGTTGCGGTCGTTGTTACTGATGTTGTTGTCGTTGTTACTGTCCTTGCGGTCATTGTTGCGGTCGGTGTTATGGTCGTTGTCTGCGTTACGGTCGTTGTCTGTGTTATTGTTGTCGCCATTGTTATTGTTTTTATCTTTTATGTAGATACAGTCATCTTTTTCTGGTTGATTATCACTCCAGCTTATTTGTTCTGCAACTTCACCTCCTGTCCACTTCCAGATTCCTGATTCTTTGTAGAGCCCAATCCAGCTGTCTGAAGTTTGAACAGTTGCATCTTCTAAAAACTGCTGTTCTTCAGTCTCACTGGGGAAGGTGGACAGATCATGAAAGTTATTTCTGCAGTATTGTTGCGCATCATCCCATGTCTTTTCCAGATTTATAAAGAAATGTTGTTTCATGGCACATAAAGTGAGTCCATAAAGCTGTCCAATAAGGATTACAGTGGTTGTAGTTTTCATCTTTACCCAGTGAAGAGGTTTTGTGAGTTTACAATGATCAAGACGAGGACAAAACTCTACATTATGACACAGACTCTCTCTTATTTAAACTGACATACAACCAATAATAAAAGAGTGTGACAGAGTAAAAGTAACAGAGTCCAATCACAACGCACAAATGAAGACACAACAAATGCTGGGTGCTTGAAACCAATCAGAAAGCTTTAAAGAGTGTATGCACTGCATTTAAATAAACTCAAATGTTTCTATGAAAACAACTGTGGGCAGGAAAATCTAAATGAAGATTTTTTTGCATGGCTTCCCCAGTTTGTTTTGCACAGTGGACTCTGGTTTGGTTTTCATTTGAAACTTCAACAAATACTTTTTTGTCTGCTGTTTTCATTCAAGAGTCAATTAATCGAGCATCTCAGTTCTTTGAAGTATGTGATTCAAACTGAAAATGTGAAACCTGCAGTAGCAGGCCTCTATTGTTTTCTCACCTATATCTAGGACAAGAAAAGCAATTTATCAGGATAAATCTAACCATGTTTGATACTCTGATACTCTTTCCTGAATGCAGAGGAGTCTAAGATTGGGGCATTACCGGAGCTAGTTATTTTTGTTATGTATATTTCACTTACAACATTACATCGATTACCCTCAGAAGGCCTTTATTTTTCCCCTAGAGCCATGTGGATTACTTTTGCGAAAGGATGGAAGCACATTATTTGCACTTGGAGGAAGCAGACCCCATATTCACCAGTTATAAAGATTGGGACATTTTTAAAAATATATGTTTTCGTATGAAAAAGGATGGATATATGTAACTCGGATGTGTAAATCATGGGGTAGTTTTGTGGTCTGTGTTGATTCTGATGCTAATTTGCATTTCTCTCTTGCTCCAGACAGGTTTAAAATGACAAAGTATCAGTGTAGTATAATTCTAAAAGTAGTTCAATAGACATACAGTGGTAATGCAATGTTGCAGTAACAATAACTTTGTTTTATTGTTAAAGTTATTATGGGTGACTAATCTCTGGGTCTAGATTATATGCATGTTGGTAATAAATAATAATTTTTAAAATTGCAGTTCATTTCTAGCAAATAACTAGCAGAGAAAATGATTTTATCATGGTATAGTTAGTTATCACTGTGAATGTGACAAACATGCAGTTCACTGTTAGTATTAAAAAGGACATTTCACAAGACTTTTTTAAGATGGAAAATAAATCTTTAGTGTCCCCAGAACACAGCTTTAGCTCAAAATACTATATAGATAATTTATTATAACATGTTAGAATTGCCACTTTGTAGGTGTGACAGGTGTAGGTATGGTTTTTGGGTGGTTTACCAAAACTAAGGTTCAGGTTTGTTCTTTTTCACATTTTCTAGGTTAATAGAAGCACTGGGGACCCAATTATAGCACTTAAATATGGAAAAGTCAGATTTTCATGATATGTCCTCTTTAAAGTTGTTTAAACAGTGCACGTCTCGAGTTTTGTGTCCTCCTCCGAAGTACACTGGTCCATAATACAAAAAAGAAACATTGAACAATATTGGTATTATATGCTCTGGACATTACCTCAAAGTACAAAACTGTATGGGTCAGAAGTATGTGTATGACACTGTAATTCCCTGCCCGAGAGCCAACAGTAAGTCTGGGTCAGAAAACATCTCATTGCTAAACCATTAAAACAATTAACGGCTAAGCGAAAAAAAGTGCAGAGCGCAGATTTTTTCACAGTTAATGTTGTGATCATCTCTATGTGGTGGGCAGGCCCCTCTGGCACCGGGCCTTAATGTCCTACTGCGATTAGCCATAATGCAAATAAAAGTTTTTCCACTTTTTCTACAGAAGAAGTGACTTAGGCTGCGTAAATACTGTAAAGTTTTTGGAGTGCTAATCGCATTTAAAAGCGGGAGTGAATCCCCTAATTGCTCCATGTCTGTACGGAACAAGACTCACTCCCGAAAATGCCATGATTGACACATAAGGAAACCATAGCAACGTTCTGCCGTCTTGTTTATCACGTCTCGTCTTGTTTATCACTACTTGTATTTTTTTTGTGATTCTTTGTTTATTGAACATTTTTAATTATAACTTTTTACAACAACATTGCCCAAGATCTGCCAAAAACAAACAAAAAACAACCAAAGAGGAGGTTACAATACAATATTACAAAACCATTTAGGATTACATGAGGTCTGATACAGCATCAATAAGGTCCAACCAAAATTGTATTGTCTTTCCATTGGCACCATGTATTTTGGCTGTGGTACACTCAAGCCGGGCAATGTCCAGCAGATATGACATCCACATCACTCTTGTTGGAGTAGATGGATCCAACCATAATTTTAGAATAACCTTTTTAGCAGCAGTCAGAATTGCAGATAGAATCCTTTTTTGATTAACTGACAATGTCAATGAGGAATCATCCAGCAAGAGAAAAAACAGTGGGTCCTTTGGGACCGTAGTCTTCAAAAGATCAGACGCAAGATCCTGTACCCAGGACCATAGCAAAGCAATTTGCTTGTATGAACCTATACTTGAACTATTACACAGATGACAGAAAGGGTCAGGCTTCCTTTTCATTTTATATAATAAACAGGGAGTGGCATATGCCTTATAAATTAACTTGTAATGAATCATTTGGTGAGCTGGGTTTTTAGAAGTGATGAAGCAATTTTCCCAGACACTGTCCCAATCAATCACAGTATTAAGTTCTCTCTCCCAGAAACTCTCAATTGGAATGTTTGAATACTGTCGTACCACAAGTGATTTATAAATTATAGTCACAATACCTCTGGAAGACATGCTGGAATCTATCCACTTTACCATAGGATGAGAAGGTATATTATTTGCCCAGGGCACTCCGTAAGCTTTCAGCGCAGATCTTAATCTTAAATAAAGAGAGAAGGAGAATCCTGGGAGAGAGAACTCATCCTTTAACATCTGAAAGGACTTGAGCCCATAATCATTGTACAGGTCTTTAAAAGTGTAGATACCACATTCAGCCCAGCATTTAGAAATAAATGGTTTGTTACCAGTGCAAAGATTATTATTATGCCAAATGGGGGTACGGTCATTATAAGAAGCAGAGGCTCCCATAATCTTTTCTGCTGCTTTCCAGGTTTTGATGGAATGGCATATAATTGGACCAAAATTTTCTAGAGCTTTCTTAGATATTCCAGTAAAGGGTAAATCTTGTAGACGTAATGGGGAAATAATATTAGTTTTTAAAGCCCGCCATGGAACCGGGGAGTCAATATCTAGCCATGTCCTTGAGGTCTCATCTGGTATGCTAAATAATAGGACCAAAAATCTGGTAGAGATAAGCCACCATGAGGTTTTAATCGATGCATAGATTTGAAACGGATTCTAGGCCGTTTATTATTCCACAAAACTTTCGATACTGCTGTATTGATCTCTTTAAAGTATTCAGCAGGTGGAGTCAGGGGTAACACTGAAAATAAAAAACTTAATCTAGTAAGTATATTCATCTTTATTGTAGCTATCCTTCCATGAAGAGCCAAACAAAGTGGGGACCAACACAAAAGGTCGCTCTTGATCTTATCCAAAAGAGACTGATAGTTCCACTTGGAAATAAGAGATAACGAAGGAAAAACTCTGATTCCAAGATAAATAAACTGGTCGCTGACAGGGATCATAGTGGGTAAGAATCTCTGATTTAGCAGCTAAATTAAGGGGCATAAGTATGGATTTGTTCCAGTTGATCTTATAACCGGACAGCTTACCATCACTACTTGTATTTTGAGGGAGTTATTTCAGTAGTTGAATGTGGTTGTAACTCGTAAATTACTGAACTAAAGTGTGTATGTATCGAGCAGAATTTAACATCAAAAGGTGAAGTGACAACCAGAGGTGGGTAGAGTACCCAAAATCTGTACTCAAGTAAAAGTAATTATACAAAAATTTACTCAAGTAAAAGTATCAATCTAATTATTTACTTGAGTAAGAGTAAAAAAGTATTAGACCAAAAAACAAGTAGTTACCCACTAAACACAGGACGTCGGATAGACGTGCAGATCATGTCTATATTGGGTCCGTCGATCCATGACCAATTCTGGACATCTTTTCGACGTCCAAACTAGGTCCACTACTTGGACGTCCAACCATGACCCTACTTGGACGTCATATTTACGGGCAACATTTGACGTTTGAACTTGGTAATGTTTTGGACGTCATTTGGACGTCATATTTACGGCAACATTTGACGTTTGAACTGGGTAATTTTTTGGACGTCATTTAGACGTAATTTTTACGGGCAACATTTGACATTTGAACTGGGTTATTCTTTGGATGTCATTTGGACGTCTATGACAGGCCTATAAAAATGAGTTTATTTACAAATATCAGCATTACTGTACCAACATGATTTATACTTACGAATAGTCTATATTATTTATACAGTACTGTTTTTTCTGCTTTCTTGAATTATATACAAATTCATCTAAATGTACACTTAAAAATCTGTAATTAAATGTGTAATTTGTTATATTAAAAGTATATGACCATACTAACAATTTAACATGAAAATATTCTCACATATTCTCATAACATTGAGTTCATGGTATGAATGCAATAAGTATGCCTGATTTACAATGCTAAGATATGGCCATGTGGCTGAGTGGTTAGTGAGACTTGCTTATAACCCAGAAATCGGTAGTTCGAATCCCACGGCCGGCAGGAAATGACTGAAGTGTTTCGGTGTTGCAATGAATTGGTGTAGTGCAGAGACAATCCTCTATTTTTGCTTTTTTCATGTCTGTTTTTCCTTACATGGAGGTCCTACGGATGTTAACCTTTAGACGTGCAGAAGACATCGAAAAAAAGACGTCGCCTGGCGTTACAAAACAACCCCTTTTATGGACCGGATTCGGACGTCCAAAAATGACATGAAAAAGACTTAATTCCGACGTCACTTTGCGCAGTGGGTAGTTACTCGTTACGATCTGATAGAGAAGTAGTGCAGAAGCACTGAATTTCTGACTACTTGGAGGGCTTACAAACCTCCCCTTAAAAGTCTCATTGTTCTGGTTATATACGTAAAACCTATGTTAAAGTAAAGCAGCCTATCTCAGTCCTGCAATGGATACATTGACATCACATAACGTGTCATTTGAGAAAAAATCTCAAACACACACAGATGTTTTTCTGACGGTCTTTGTATTTATTTTCATGTTCACAACACAAACTTGTCAGCATCTACCTTTAAACAAGCAAACAGTAAATAAAAAAGAACATGTGTGTCTGTTTGTTATCATGTTTTTATATGAATAGTTATTTTCATTGACTTTAGAGTGCAATTACTAAACAGGAGCTTGATAAAAATGCTCATTTTAGAATTTCATTGTCACGACTGGGAACATGAATCAGGACGCATACGCAGAGTTCACACAAAGACATGGTAACATTTAATGATAAACGAGAAACAAAACACGAGTAGCAAACAACGGGCAGGTAAGTAACACAGGAACACGCAGTACATGGCACACAGGAACAGACATGGAAGTTACGACAATGATCCAGCAGTGAGTGTGACACAGACAGGGGTATAAATACACAGACTAAATGACATACAGGTGTGACGAAGCAGGTAATTAATCAATGAATGTCCAGGTGACAACAATCAGAACAGAAACAAGACATGACACGGATTAACCGTGACATTCATATGGAACTTATCTGTTTGTGCAAATCAACTCTACATTTATTATAAAATATAATACATGTTTCTTTATTACCATACTTTATTCTTTTATTTTTATTCATTCATTCTTTAGGAAGGATTTAAATAAAATACAACCTCGTTTTTATTTGAATGTATTTTCTTCACATAAGTGAGGTGTCCGGATTTGTGTGTAAACGCAAAACGTCGTTACATTATGCTGTTCAGTTTGTTTAGTTTTGTGGGGAAATGATATGAAAATGTGCAGATGTGAACGTGCTGTTTGTATGGTTTAACTTACACTAGGATTTCTCATCGCTTGCACAAGAGTGCATATGGCAAAAACATTCGGACAGTGTGTGAAATGGCCATTAATAGTGTTCAAATAGACATTACCACTTTGGTGTTTCAGGTTGGATCTTGAATTCCTGTACGCTGAGATGTCAGCTCGTTTAGTGAACAAAGCATGCATCGCATTATAAAACTATTTTTTTTTGACCTCTTAGAGTGAAAACATAGACCGAACTTGATCTGCCTCAGATATCTCGCACAATGCACATGCCCTCATCTGCTTCTCCTATCATATACATGTGGTCGCACGCTAAAAAGGGTGATGCGTAGCTACCCCTCACAACGCATGCAGCCTCTCTAACGTCTCGCGAGACTTTCGTAAATGTAATTCGTTACTACCCACCTCTGGTGATATCTGAATTTAGCTGCAGTGTGTATGGGGCCTTAGACCCTTTCTGAAGCATGAATGGCTTGTAAACCTTATGCAGATTGTGGTTACTCTAGACAAACAATGAAAACATGTAACACTTATATTTGCATTTCATTTCCATGTATTGCTCTTTCTCATGAAAGGTCACCTTTGTGCTCCCATATCTTCCAGTATAATTAATTATATTAAAAAAGTAATTGGCATCTTTTGAGTTCTTCTCTGTAGTTTGTATTAGGAGGAGGAGTAAAATTTTTCAGCATAACATATTTTTAAAAGATAATGTTTTAGACAGGATATTTTTTGCTGTGGTCCATAGCTCACAAGTGTTGTCTATCAATACCAGGTGAAATGTTGTACAAATGTAGAATGACATTTGAGTATAATTTCACTTTAAACATAAGTTGCACATTTCACGCCATTTGCTGGGACGAAAGGAACACAGCGGTACAAGATTTTTGTGTTACTTTTATTAAATATATATCTTAATATTACCTTGTTAATAATATGTAACTGGGTGATTCTCACGAAACCATTGAAACACCACGGCACTAATGATTTTAGCTTTAAAATGTGTCATATAGTAACATTAAAAAGCATCAGAATTAACACACTACTGTGTTCTACCTTGCACAATATGTGATTTCAACATAAGAATTTATAATTGTAAATTTTATCTAATTTTCTGCTGAAATTCTCATTACCACAATGTGTCCGGCTGTGTTTGAACATGCGTTATGTTGTAATTTAATCAAATTAACACAAAAAAATTAATAAAAAAAAATAAATGGATGTTTTGCTAGACTACTTAAGATGACAGAAAAAAATATTTACTGAATATTCATGTATAATAATAATGAAGAAAAATTTGGAAAATGATGTGTCCATGCCTGATGTTCTCATCCTCCGCAACACTTTTTGAGAACAGTTTAAGCACACATACAAATTTTAAAAAAGTTTGATTTTGAGTGACCAAGCACATGGACCAGTTACTTCAAGATGGCTACCAGGTAAGATCATTTTTTTACAGTTAATTTGAAATATTGTCTTGTCAGAATGCTTACACAACATTTTGATTATCATTACCGCAACAGATGCTTATTAAATGTTAATTTAATTAATAGAAGCATAATAGTTTGATTTTAAATGCATGTGCAGAATCTCCAAATTATGTTCTTTCAGGTTTGTCATGTCATTTTAAAAGTATGTCAGTGTTGATGTTTTCTGACTGTTGCGGTAATGAGATTTTTTAGGACTAATTTTTTAAATTATGTTACAAAAAGTGTTAAATGATAAGTAAAAGTTTTTAAATTAATGTTCCCATTTACTCCAGACTTTGTTTTTCAATGTCTGGTGGGAAAAAAAGTAAATTTAAGCAATTTTTACATTTTCATGCTTGACATTTTTAAAACCAAGTTTTCGTGAGCATCACCCAACTACAAACATATGTGGCCCGTGCTAGCAAAATGAGTCGGAATGAGTAATATATATGGGTAATTTATATTTAAAAAACTTCAAAACGATGTATGATTTGTCGGAATCTGACAAAAAATCTAGAGAGCTACACCTGTTTGAAGTTAATATAGTCAGCAAAGTCAGTTTCGAAAAAAATAGAGTTTAAGATTTTTGAAGATTAAAGAGCAAAATCATTGCATCCATGCCTTAAAATCACTGGTAAAACTAATAGATGTGGCAAACACAAAGTCAAAATCAATATCTATTAGAAAAATATATTTTATCTTTTTTCTTTCTTTTTTTGTTTGTTTGATAATCGAGACAGACAGCTTTAAGATCTACTGTAATGCAATGATCTAATATAATCTTACACATCAGATATTTTTCCTCAACAGTTAACCAAACATTAACTTAAGACCAGTGGCGGTTCTACACGGAGGCCAAGGGTGGCCCGTGCCTCTGTAGGCATGTCACTGGCCACCCCTGTGGCCACCCCATGCTGACCAAATAAAAAAGTATACATTTTTTTTTTTAGATTTTACACGCGAGCGCCAAAAGCGGAACTAATGCGACGCAACGTTCTACACTGGCAAATTAAAGCGACGCACTCAACCACTGCACTGTTGCTGGCTGCGGGTGCTGCTCGGCGAGTGTCTCAATTTGTTCCCAATCTCCCGATGTTGTGAATGTGTATGCAGGTTCGGGCACTGGTAAGGACTCTAGCTCACTTGACATTGGGACACTACTTATTCTCCTGTGACGTGGCTGCGCGTTGTGATCATTCACAGCTGTTACTCATCAACAGCCGGAAAAAACAAAATCTCGCTAACTTTTTAAAGTTTACACATTGTAAAAAGCGCTGTAATTATGTTCTAACATATACGTGCATAAAATTGGAGGAATATTATTAAATGTTACATATAAAAATCTTTGGATGGAGACTTCCGGTGACGCCATGTTGGCAGCAACAGCTTGAGTGACACGCTCCGTCCAAAATTATAATAATTTCCTAACAAAACCAGTATTAAACTCGGCGATTCTTAATAAACTCGACATGGCGACAACTAGAGGCAAAGGACAATCTAAACAAGACGCAGCTAAGGAAAAAGGCGAAAACTTGCAAATCCAAAGTTCCCAATCGGATTCTTGCATGCGTGACTCCGAGTCAAAAATACTTAGCGAGCTCGAAAAAATGAGGAAAGACAACCAAGAGGGACATACCCAGACCCAGCTAACTTTAACACGTCTGGAAATGTCATTCGGTGAACTGAAAGGAGAAATGAATGAATTGCAAAAGAGAACCGCGAAGGCGGAGGACCGAATCAGTGCTAATGAAGATACGACCAGGCGTCATGAGCGGGCTCTTCGTTTCTTACTGCATAGAGAAATGGAGTTGAATGCACGATGTGAGGATATGCAAAATCGCCTAAGGCGAAACAACCTGAGAATTTACAACGTTGCTGAAGGGAGCGAGGGAAAAGATGTTAAGCTTTTTGTACATGATTTGTTTAAATCTGTTCTTCAACTTCCCCCTGAACTTAACATCGCCATTGAAAGAGCGCATAGAGCGCTCACTGCAAAGCCAAAAAACCCTGAAGCAGCCCCCCGCTCGCTTATCGTTAGACTTTTGGACTTTTCGGTAAAAGAAATCATAATACGGCAGGCATGGGAGCAGAAAAAAGTTATGTACGCAGGAAAACAGATCTACTTTGATCATGATTTCTCTCCCGAACTGCAGAAAAAACGAGCGCTGGTGCGTGATGCTGTAAAGCAGCTAAAGTTGAAGAACATTAGGGCAACATGTATTTACCCTGCACAGCTGAGAGTGTTTACTGCAGATGGTGTGAAGACCTACCCGACATTGACGGATGCAGTGCCGGTGCTTGAGGAGATGGGGGTGCACGCTCGAGTAGATGAGAGGGAGCGACTGGATAAGGAGTTGTGCCGTGGCGGATGGAGTATAGCGGGAAGGAGAGCCAATGGAGGCCAAGCGACGCTTACCAACGCTGAAATTAAAGCCTTTTTCAGTGCCGATAAATAATGCATACCTTCGCCAAGTTTATCTATTTAATCAAGTTAGCATACTTAGGAGAAAAAAAAATGAAAATTTCTAATTTGGACGGAAAGCGAGAACCATTAAGTGGAGGACCACCTATCCACACCCAAGTCGCAAACGAAACGCTCTGGGAGCGACAGCGATACCGCAAAAGGCGTGTTTTTTTTTTCCCACGGAGGACCAGTCACCAGCCTCCGTCCAAGACACATCGGGGACTGGGCTATTCAGGTTTGAGTTAAAAGATTCACATCTGTCCCAGTCGGGTATGTGGAAGCCTACATTGTTTAGTTTGTTAATTATGTGTTTATTTGTAAGTGTTTTGCTTGTCCTGAGACGTATGATGGGCTATAATGTCATCTTTTGTAATGATCTTTATTTTTGTGATTTATGTGAGATTCAAGAGAGTTGTAGTAGCTATATATACAATATACTAACAGATGAATAAGTTAATATGTGTTACTTATAATGTTAAAGGCTTATGTAGTCCAATTAAAAGAAAAAAAGTGCTGAATCAATTGAAAAAACTGAATTGTGCCATAGCAATGTTACAGGAAACACATCTCTCAGATAAAGAGCATATGAAGCTGAAAAGAGAGTGGGTAGACCAACAATACAGCTGCTCTAGTCAAAGTGGGAGGAAAAGAGGAGTTGCTATTCTCTTTAACAAGTCAGTGTATTTTTGTCATGAGAAAACTTTTAGTGACAAGGAGGGGAGATTCCTGATGGTGATTGGGAGTGTAGGGGGCACTAAAATGACATTAGTAAATGTATATGCTCCAAATGAGGATTGTCCCATTTTCTTTAAAAAAACAGCATCATTAATAGCAGATAAAGCTGAAGGGACAATTCTTATAGGGGGGGATTTTAACTGCGTTTTAAGAGCATCGGTAGATAGACTACCTGCTGACTTTGGTCCAAAGACCAGGAAATCTCTAACTCTTAGTGCACTGATGGAGGAGTTGGGCTTGATAGATGTTTGGCGTCGCCTGCATCCCAAAGATAAAGATTTTACTTTCTTTTCAAATGCACACTGTAGTCACTCAAGATTAGATATGTTCCTGATACCTGGTGTAGATTACTATAGAGTGATCCAATGCACTATTGAAGCTATTACCATCTCAGATCACGCTCCAGTTTCTCTGACGTTAAAGCTAAGTCCAAATAATAATTTTAAGTACTGGAGAGCAAATGTATCTATTCTAAATAATGAAATGATTTATCAACAAATTAGGAAAGTGTTATTAGAATATATTCAATTTAATGACAATGAGACTGTAAGTCCATCAGTTTTATGGGAGGGAGCTAAATGTGTTCTAAGAGGAAACATTATTGCAATTTCATCAGGATTAAAACGAGAGAGATTTGCAGAACAAGTAGAACTGGAAAATAAAATTAAACAATTAGAGAAAGAATACCAAGCAGTACAAAATACAGAAACACTAAATAGGTTGAAAGAAAAAAGGCAGAAATTAAATGAATTATTAACTTATAAAGTAGAGGGGCAGCTTCGATTTACAAGGCAAAAGAATTATGAATTTGGTAACAGGGCAAGTAGATTGCTAGCGTTTCAGTTGCGAAAAGCACAGGCAGGCAGAGTGGTTCACAGAATCAGGTGCCCAAATTCTGGGGAAATACTATCTCAACCCAAGGAAGTGGCAAAGGCGTTTGGCACTTACTACCAAGACCTGTATAAGGAAGAGAGTTGCCAAGACAAGGGGGAAAAAACTGAGAATTTTTTAAACTCAATATGTCTTAATAAATTGACTGAGGAAGAAGCCAATCTATTGACATGCCCAATTACAAGAGAGGAAATAAAAAACAGCATTTTAAAACTAAAAAATAATAAATCTCCAGGAGTGGATGGCCTCCCAGGTGAATACTATAAAATATTTGAAAAAGAGCTTACTCCTCTTTTGGATAAAGCCTACAATTATGCACTCTCAGAGGGAGATCCTCCTCAGTCATGGTCTGAAGCAATTATTAGTGTACAGTGTTGGGTGTAACGCGTTACAAAGTAACGCGTTACTGTAATAATATTACTTTTTTCAGTAACTAGTAGTGTAACGCATTACCCGTCTGAAAATGGTAATATTATTACAGTTTTCCCGAGCTAGTTACTTGCGTTACATTCGCCAGTAGCACCTTCATCACACAAAGGCACACAACACAGAGAACAAAAGGGAAGTGGAGGAGGGCGTGAATGGAACAGTGATTGGTCTAAGTTTGGCATGAGGTATCATTTACCATCACCGATTGGTCGACACCCGGCAGCCGGCAGCAGAGCGGCGCACTCAAAGACAGATCGGGAAAATGGAAGCGTCAACAACGGCAAGCTTTTTTTCAGAGGAAGGTTCGCTAGTTTCGACGGGAGGAGATTCAGTCATTATTTTATTATGTTCAACGGAAGGAAAATAACTTGACGGTGAAGTGCACACTCTTTAATGTTTCTCCGAACGCTGTGCCCCACGTCCGGTAGCGGGTAAGGAAGCCAGCAGTAATTTTTATGTTGTATTAAAATGTGGTGTATTTACGGTGGGTTTTCTCGCCGTGGAGACCTTGATGAATGTGAGGTTATGCCACGGTCTCCCGGCGCTCATTTCATTGTTTGTTTGTATGTAAACAGGGGTTGCGTGCAGGTTGTTTATCCCATCAATTTTGTATATCAATTTTACCGTAATTGACGAAGGCTGTGTCTTTAGCTTGAGTGATTTTAATGATATTTATTGAATTGATTGTGTATTTATTACTTTGCGGTGTTAAATTGATATATTTATATGTTTGGGTGTTGGATGAATTTGCTGTGCATTGCTGTGTATAGTGGGTGGGTAAATAATGTGCACTAACATCATGGTATCCCCCTGCTAAGAATACAGAACTCTTGGAAGTCTTAATCAGGAAATAATTTATTGTGAACCGTCATTATTTTATCAGCTGTCCATTTAAAGGTGTCCATCTAAAAATAATTGCAACCTGTTGTCATCCCTGTATTTTGAACGAGTAAATTGTTATCAAATTTAATCTAATAAAATTGTAACTTTTTATTGATTTGGGAGTTTTGTGTTTGGATGTTTTCTTGGCCGTGGCTTGCCCAAATAAACATTCTTGCCCAGAAAAAAAATGTAACTAGTAATATAACTAGTAATATAACTAGTTACTTGCTCCAGGGAGTAATAAAGTAAAGTAAGGCATTACTATTTTTGAGAGTAATATGTAATATGTAATAAGTAATATATTACTTTTTTGAGTAACTAACCCCAACACTGTTAGTGTAATACATAAAGATGGTAAAGACCCTACTCTGTGCTCGTCTTATCGTCCCATCAGCCTCCTCTGTGTTGATTTAAAGATACTTACTGCTATTATTGCAAACAGAATACAAAAATACATGAGAAAACTTGTGAATCCCGATCAGACGGGCTTTATTACCAATAGACAGGGGGCTGATAATGTTCGAAGAGCTTTAAATCTTCAAATAATAGCACAGAAAAGGAATACCCCATCAATGCTTCTCAGCCTGGATGCTGAGAAAGCATTCGATCGGGTGGACTGGGGATTTCTACAACAGACATTGAGACACATGGGATTTAATGAGACGTTCATAAAGTGGGTCCAAACATTTTATAAAAACCCAAAGTCACGAGTAAGGGTCAATGGACACTGCTCAAAATTTTTCCCACTGGGACGCGGTACTAGGCAGGGTGAAGTTCTTTCACCCTCATTATTTGCTCTGAGTATAGAGCCCCTATAGCCGAATTGATTAGATCTAACCCTCAGATACAGGGAATAAGAGATGATTCAAATACTCAGCACAAATTGTCACTCTTCGCTGACGATATTTTATTATTTTTAGAAAACCCCTTAACTTCCGTCCCAGCTTTGCTTAACAGTCTTAAATATTATAGCATGATATCAGGTTATAAAATTAATACAAATAAATCTGAAGCTTTAATGCTTGTCGGGACTTGGCCCTTGCAATTGAATAATCTTGTCTCATTTAGACACTCTAAACAGGGGTTTAGATATCTTGGAGTAATCCTTACCCCTAAGACCACACAGTTGTTTTCATCTAATTATGATAAATTATTAAAGGAAATCAGATCTGACTTGAACAGATGGGATGTACTACCGCTTTCTCTTTTTGGTAGAATAGAATGTATAAGAATGAATATCCTTCCAAGATTATTATTTCTCTTCCAAAACCTCCCTATTGATATTCCACAATCTATTTTCAAATTTCTAGATAAAATAATGTCAAAATTTATATGGCAGAACAAAAGACCAAGAGTGCGTCTTAAAATATTAATGTCACCAAAGGAAAATGGGGGCTTAATATGCCAGATCTCAAATTGTACTATTGGGCTGCCCAAATTAAAGCTGTGGTGGCATGGATCATTCATGATCCGGAGTCACACTGGGTCCCTATGGAAGAATATTCAGTCTCGGGAGTCCCTCTCTCTCAACTGCCATTTCTCAATCAGCAGTCTCAGAAAAAAATAAAAATTGCGAATTTATGGGTCAAGTACACTTTAAAGATTTGGAATAAGGTCCAAAAACAATTGAAAGGAAAGACTGCTTTATCTCGAGCTATGACTATTTATAAGAATATTGAGTTCATTCCATCTTTATCAGATAGCAGCGGCTTTCGGAGTTGGGCTGAGAGGGGTCTCATCTCAGTGAATCAATTGTTTGAGGGAAATGTATTTAAAACCTTTGATCAACTACAAGTGAAATTCAAGTTACCCTCAAGGGATTTATATAAGTATTTACAAATAAGAAGCTATGTAACAAAACATAATGATTGGGAATTAATCAGAAGAGAGCCCACAAATATAGAGAAGCACTTTATTAACTTGATTGAAAATGGTGGTGTAATGAAAAAACAAATGTCCTTGATGTACAAAAAAATGTTGATTGACATGTCAGATAATACACAATATGTAAAACAACAATGGGAAATGGAGTTGAATGTTATTTTGGATGACGATGTTTGGAGTAACATTTGCTCTGGCTGTCATAAGGGAGTGGGCAGTCAGGTTTGGAGGGAGTTTGATTGGAAGACGAAAATTAGATTTTTCAGGACTCCGTTGAAGTCTTTCCTCACTAAGTGTAGTATGAGTGACAAATGTTGGAGGAACTGTGGACTGATCGGAGATCAAACCCACATTTTTTGGGACTGTCCCAACATATATGGCTTTTGGAAGGATGTTAAGGGTATCTTGGAAGATCTATTAAAAGTAAATATTTCTTTTGACTCCCAAACGTTTTTACTGGATATCTTCCCAGACAATCTCTCTCAAGATCAATCGTTTCTTCTCCATCTCCTCTTAATGATAGCAAGGAAAATGATAACAATATGTTGGTTAAAGCCAGAACCACCTACCATTGCGCAATGGACACAAAAGATAAGAACAGTTTATTTAATGGAACGGTTAACAGCACATGTGCAATTGAAAACCCCTGCCTTTGAAAGAAGATGGGATCCAATTATGGACTTTCTGAAATAGAGCATAAGCCTTCGCATTAAATTGAATATGTTTTATGATTATAAATAATGTAAGAAGCCCAGTCTCAGGACAATGCTTATGTTTCGTTTTTGTGTGTTTTTTTTGTTTTGTTTTGTTTTGTTTTTTTTTTGTGTGTTTTTTTTTTTCCCCTCCCTATTTTTGCACTCAAAATAAATTTAAAAAAAAAAAAAAAATCTTTACAATTTAAAATAAATATTATTTTAAATATTGAGTAGATTGTGGTCCCTAACTGTCTAGCAATGTGTGTTTATATTTAAACTAAAACAAACGTTTGTCTTTATAAAAGTTTGCATTTCATAAAGTTTATTGAGTAGGCTCGCGTGATTTTCGGTTGGAAGGCTTTAGAAAAGGCCACGTGATTTCCAGTAAGGGAACATAGGGACCATCGATGCTCACCGGTTTTTGCGTTGCATGGAATTTTTAGGTAACTAACGTTTTTTGGCATAATGGCAGACTACCTAACCACAGTGCCCTGACTACTGAACAAGGGAGCTGATGAGACCCCAGCTCCTCTTTTGCACCTGCACTCACTCTTGTATTAAATAAATATGTACAGTTGTGTTCAAAATTATTCAACCCCAACTGAAATTGATTGTTTTGGCCGGTTTGACATTGATTTTGATCATTTAGTCATCCTGCTTACATCTACATCAAAGAGGCATGTGTAGGTCAGACAAATATAACATAACATTTATAATGAAATAACCACAAATGTCTTTTCTGTGCTCACATCATTATCAGTTTTATTCAACCCCCAAGTGACATTCAATCTTAGTACTTAGTACAACATCCTTTTACAGTTAAAACAGCTTTTAAACGTGAAGCATAGTTTGACACAAGTGTCTTGCAGCGATCTACGGGTATCTTCGCCCATTCATCATGGGCAAAAGCCTCCAGTTCAGTCACATTCTTAGGCTTGCGCACTGCAACTGCTTTCTTTAAGTCCCACCAGAGGTTCTCAATCAGATTTAAGTCTGGTGACTGCGATGGCCACTTCAAAATGTTCCAGTCTTTTTTCTGCAACCATGCTCTAGTGGATTTGGAGGTATGCTTGGGATCACTGTCCTGTTGAAAGGTCCAACGTCTCCCAAGCCTCAGGTTTGTGACGGACTGCAACACATTGTCATCCAATATCTCCTGGTACTGAAGAGAATTCATGGTACCTTGCATACGCAGAAGTTTCCCTGTACCTGCAGAAGCAAAATAGCCCCAAAGCATGATTGACCCCCCACCATGCTTCACAGTAGGCAGGGTGTTCTTTTCTTCATAGTCCTTGTTTTTCCTCCTCCAAACATAGCGTTGATCCATGAGCCCAAACAGTTCTAATTTTGTTTCATCAGTCCACAGAACACTATCCCAAAACTTCTGTGGTTTGTCCACATGACTTTTGGCATACTGCAGTCGACTGTTCTTATTCTTTGGAGACAGCAAGGGGGTCCGCCTGGGAGTTCTGGCATGGAGGCCTTCAGTACGCAGGGTGCGCCGTATTGTCTGAGCAGAAACTTCAGTACCCACATCTGACAAATCTTTTCTCAGTTCCTCAGCAGTCACACGGGGACTTTTTTCCACTCTACGCTTCAGATAGCGCACAGCAGTCGCAGTTAGCATCTTTTTTCTGCCACGACCAGGAAGCGTTTCAACAGTGCCCTTTGCCTTGAATTTGGGAATGATGCTTCCTATGGTGTCTCTTGGTATGTTTAACATCTTTGCAATCTTCTTATAGCCATTGCCCTTCCTGTGAAGATTAATCACCTCTTCTCTTGTCTTCCTGGACCATTCTTTTGACTTCACCATGTTTGTAACCACACCAGTAAATGTTTAGAAGGAGTTGAGTATCACAGTCATTTTAAAGCTGCCTAATTGGTGCTTATTAGGCTTTATTGCTGTTCCCTGACATCCACAGGTGTTTTCAATACCTGATTGAAAACACTTCAATGAACCTCTGTTCTTCAGAGTGGTAGTTCTTTAAGGGGTTGAATAATTGTGTCAATGAAGAATTCACAAAAGACACATTTACTACTATATTACAAAACCAATTGATGTCATTTTAGTTGCATATGGTTCTTTAAGAAGTCATTGTAGGATTTCATTCTGAATACAATTACAAATGTACACTAAATTCCCTAAAACCCTTAACAGCATTGGGGGGTTGAATAATTTTGAACATTGTTGGTCCTGGATCAACATTTTCATTAACCAATCAAATTGCCGTATTATACAATGCCGTATATACAAACTATTATTTCACACAAATTTTGGTGTTTGAGTTAAGGGTAAGTTGGGGTTTCTTTGATTAAAGCGTTGATCCAGGACCAACAAAAAATTTTTGATCCTTTTGGGCTTCCAGGACCACCTTTTTAGGCTGTAACCAAACTACGGATGACTACAGGTGAAGGCAGCATCTTTTAAGTTTATGATAAACATTGCATCTACTTTGACATAGGGCGTACGATGTCATATGGCGGCCTAGTAGTGGTGTCCAATTTCTTAGTAAAATATTTAGTAGAGTGTTAGTTAGGGCAGTGGTTCTCAAACTTTTTCAGCGTGCGACCCCCTTTGTGCAAAATGCATTCCTTCGTGCCCCCCCCCAAAGAAAATGTATGACAAAAAAACAGTTCTAAAACTTTACATTTTAACTAAACAAAACATTAAATTATACAAAGTAGTGTATTTTATAAAAATGTCATAAAACTGGAGCCCCCCTGGCACCATCTCGCGGCCCCCCTGGGGGCCCCGGACCCAAGTTTGAGAACCACTGCGTTAGGGCACCCCTCCATAATCTTTGACCTAATTTGTCTATATAAAAGTTGTGCTTTTGGCCATTTATTTATTAGCTTTTAGGAAACTTAAAGACCAAAAATACATCAAGAGCTACAGTACTTAATTCATGTTGTTTCAAAGCAGTTTAACAAAGATAGTGCCTTACTGGGCTTCTCTCGTTATATTATTCTTCCATATCTATGAATATATGTATAATCATGCAGGCAGACTAAATTATTTTCTATAGAAATTGCCTCTAGCTCATAATTAGAAGGTGTTGTTATGAACGGATGAGAATAACAGGAAGCAAATGCAAGGTGAGATGAACAAAGGTTTATTTAAACAGATGACACAGATGATAATGCTGAAATGGTTGGACAGACAAAGGCTGCGGTGGCAATTCCTGGTGAGCGTGGATGAAGTTTGGTTGTCGGGTGAAACCGGATACACAAACGGGCAAAACTCCACACGAAGACGAGATCACAGGAACACACGAACACGAGAACCCTGGTGAGACATGTAGCGTAATCATCTGGCAGTGAGAAGAGAGAATGGGTGAGTATATATGCCGTATTGGTAACTACCACCAGCCAGTGGCGGCTCCAGAGATTTTCTGATGCAGGTGCTGTGGGGATGCTCAACACTTAAGAGAAGGTGCTTTACATTTTGGGGCAGTTCATTAAGGAGGTCGCATCGGACCACCCAGCTAGAAATAAAAAGTTCGTTCCCTGAAAGTTCCCAATGTTCCCAAAAACACTCTGCCAACGTCAAAAGCGTCCAGTTTTTTTTAAGTTCTAGGAACGTTTCTGTTGTCTGAACGTTAGAGTAATGTTACATTTTACCATTTTTAAACGTTATGACAATGTCATGTTTTAATGTTCACATAATGTTTAAAACAACAGCTGTTTATTATATTGACTTGTTTAATTGTTATGTAAATGATAGAGAAACATTGCATTTTATTATTTAGAAAACATTATTTCTGTATGTTCAGTAAATATATTGCTGTAAAAAACTCAATTCACTTATTAGGTTTAGATGTTGATGTTTTGTTTCATTTTAAGTCACCCTTATTGTGATTCGTGTTTGTTTTAGTTGGTCTCTTGACACTTAACTTTTTGCCTACTAGTTTTTTCCTGGTTGTGTTAACTTTGTGGTAATGCACCACATTTGTTATGAAAAGTTATTAGTGTATTTATGTGGTTGTTGGTACATAATGGTAAAGATCATCACCTAATTCATTTACTAATCAAAAGTTTGTCATTAAGGAGTTTTAGAAACTTTGGACAAAAATATCCGCTGTATAGTTGGGATGCCCAAACATCAAGAATCAGACTATGAATCTCAACCATGGTGACAATTAAAATTGTTTAAAAAATCCTTATTTATCCATGCTGCAGTGCATGCTGGGAGTCCTGAATGAGGTTTGTAATTTGTTAATACCCATGACATGCATTGCAGCATGAAGTTTATCATTTAATTGTCACCATGATTGAGATTCATAGTCTGATTCTTGATGTTTGTGCATCCCAGTTATGCAGCAGATATTTTTTGTCCAAAGTTTCTAAAACTCCTTAATGACAAACTGCTGTGAAAGAGCTGGATCTCATTTACATTTTTGACAGAAAATAAAGTTTTGATTAGTAAATGAATTAGGTGATGATCTTTACCATTATGTACCAACAACCGCAGAATAACACTATTAACTTGGCATGTTCATAACAAATGTGGTGCATTAACACAAAGTTAACACAACCAGGAAAAAACTAGCAAGCAAAAAGTCAAGTGTCAAGAGACCAACTAAAACAAACACTAATCACAATAAGGGTGACTTAAAATGAAACAGACATCATCTAAACCTAGTAAGTGAATTGAGTTTTCTACAGCAATGTATTTGCTGCATACAGAAATAATGTTTTATAAAATGCAATGTTTCTCTATCATTTGCATAACAATTAAACAAGTCAATATAATAAACAGCTGTTGTTTTAAACATTGTTTGAACATTAAAACATGACATTGTCATAACGTTTAAAAATGTTAAAATGTAACATTACTCTAACGTTCAGACAACAGAAACGTTCCTGGAACTTTGAGGGAAGCTGGCCGCTTTTGGCGTTGGCGGAGTGTTTTTGGGAACATTCGGGAGCTTTCGGGGAACGTTCTTTGAGCTTTTTATTTCTAGCTGGGCACCCTTTATACACGCGTACACGCCCGCATTAACTAGCCTATACTCGTTCCACGACTATGTAAAAGTATTCAACACAAGGGCAATAGTTACAACATACATAAGCCTGCCAATGTAAACCTCTGAAAATAATATTTCACAGATCTGTCACAGTCTAGCCCTGAATACAACGGAGCAGCAAACGCAGCAACAGACACTCTGCACGCTTCGGCTTAAAATGCTCAGATCACGAAATCACACAGCCAGTTACCAACACTAGTGATGAATCAGCAATATTGTTTCTATTGTTGGAGCATCATAGGGTGACCATACGTGCCATTCTTCCCTGACCCGGACGCGTCCCGTGCAGGACCTCGGGTGCATCCTCCGGAAGTCGCACCCGTCGACCGCATACATCATAGAGGATTATTATTATTATTACAGAAAAGCAACCGTTACATTTTAAGGTAAGAATGAAACTACGATTGTATCTCTTATGTTTTTAACTGAATGGCGTATGCGGTCAACAAATACGACTTCCGGAAGACGCACCGAAATCCTGGATAGGACGCGTCCAGGAAGAATGACACGTATGTCCAACCTATTGATGTAACAATGCAGAGCCAAGATTTGTTCTTTAAACAACAAATTAATTCAATTTGTAATAGCCAACAGAGGGGAAAATCAAGCACTTATCATAGACGTCTTCACATCAAAACAGCATCATCACTGATGTTGACGCAGTCAAGGGTCCTCGTTCTCTCCGTATTTATAGCCAAAAGTGCCAGATTACTGGTCCTAGTGTGTCCACCGCTGTTCCTCGGGTAGTTTTTGGTGTATCCATTTTGGTGTATTTTACTTGGCTAAATTTCTAAACTCGCTATCAAAAACAAACTGCCGTGCGCTAAGGTCAAAAGTTCACCGGGCGCTGCACCCATTGGCCAAAGAAGATCACATGTTTTGGCGTCATGTTATTTTAGCTAAATATATATATTTTTAATTATTATTTAACTCCCTTTTTAACAACACGAAAACACTATTCAAACATGACATTAAAATATAAATATAAAAATGACAGACATTTCTTGGGGGTGCTGGGCGGGTGCTATTGATATTATAGCCGGAGCTACAGCACCACCTAGCTCCTCCCTGGCGCCGCCACTGCCACCAGCTGGAGCAAAGCAATCACGCACACCTGCACTCACTCAGATCATTAGCGATCAGCCACGCACACACACACACAGTTCAGTCATACAGACAAACACAACACAGAAAGTCACGATGGACTTATCCTACCGTGACAGTACCCCCTCCCCCACGAACGTCACCTGACGTTCCCGGGCTCCTTGACCTGCGATGGAAATCATCAATAAGGGAGTGATCCAGTGTGTCCCGAGCCGGAACCCAACTTCTCTCCTCCGGACCGTAACCTTCCCAATCCACCAAGTACTGAAATCCGCGTCCCCTCCGTCTAGAGTCCAGAATACGATTGATCAAATAGGTTGGTTCCCCATCTACGATACGAGGCGGGGGGGGAACCGGGACAGGCGGATTAAGACGAGATTTAAACACGGGTTTAATTTTAGAAATGTGGAAAACCGGATGAATTCGTCTGTACACAGGAGGGAGATTAAGGCGGACTGTTACTGGATTAATGATTTTAGCAACAGCAAATGGGCCTATAAATTTGGGAGTCAACTTATTCGAGACGGAACGCATCGGAATATTCTGAGTAGAAAGCGACACTTTTTGACCCACGACGTAAACGGGAGGCTTCGACCGGTGGCGATCGGCCTTGGCCTTGGTGTGCTGTCTCACCTGGAGTATGACCTCACGTGCCCTACTCCAAGTGCGACGACACCTCTGGACGAAAGCGTGTGCGGAGGGAACCGTGACCTCGGATTCCAGACTGGGAAATAATGGTGGTTGGTAACCTAAACTACACTTAAACGGAGACAGGCCCGTAGCTGACACTGGTAATGAATTGTGCGTGTACTCCACCATAGAGAGTTGTTGGCTCCAGGAGGAAGGATTTTTGGAGATCAAACATCGCAACACTCTTTCCACATCCTGATTGGCTCGCTCGGTCTGACCATTGGTTTGAGGATGAAACCCCGAAGACAGACTAACCGTAGCCCCTAGCAACTTGCAAAACTCACGCCAAAATTTAGATATAAATTGGGGACCCCTATCGGAGACCACGTCTGTCGGAAGGCCATGTAACCGGAATACGTGGTCAATGATAGCGACCGCTGTCTCCTTGGCTGAAGGCAATTTGGACAAGGGAATAAAATGAGCCGCCTTCGAGAATCGGTCCACTGCGGTTAAAATCACCGTATTACCCTGGGAGGGTGGGAGGGCGGTAATGAAATCGAGCGAAATATGGGACCAGGGTCTCGAAGGGACTGGCAGCGGTCTAAGTAACCCGTCAGGAGGACGATTAGATGCCTTACCCACAGCACAAACCGAACAAGCCAATACAAAATCGTGTGTGTCACGAGCCATCCCTGGCCACCAAAATCGTTGCTTAACCAAAAACTTGGTTCGACTGACCCCTGGATGGCAAGCTATACTGGAATTATGGCTCCATTTAAGTACCTCTGATCTCAGTCCCTCTGGCACAAATAACCGGTTCGGTGGGCAACGGGCCGGGGGCGTTACCCCTTCTAAGGCTTTGGTCACCTTCGATTCGATCTCCCATGAGAGCGCGGAGATGAATATGGTCTCCGGTAAAATGGGCTCGGGAGAGGAGGCACGATCGGAACGCTCAAAAATGCGGGACAAAGCATCAGGTTTGGTGTTTTAGAACCTGGACGGTAGGACAAAGTGAAATCGAAACGACCGAAAAATAAAGCCCACCGAGCCTGCCTAGAGTTCAAACGTTTAGCAGATTTGATGTACTCGAGATTCTTGTGATCAGTGTAAACTATGAAAGGCACACCCGACCCCTCAAGCCAATGCCGCCATTCTTCCAGTGCTAGTTTGACAGCCAACAATTCCCAATTACCAATGTCGTAATTACGTTCGGCAGGCGATAAACGATGGGAATAAAACGCGCAGGGATGCACCTTTCCGTCTGAGGATGTGCGTTGAGATAACACGGCTCCTACCCCCACATCTGACGCATCGACCTCCACTATGAACTGACGCTTACGATCAGGGGCCACAAGAATTGGGGCTGAAACAAAGCAGCCGTTCAGTTTGGTAAAGGCAGTCTGGGCTGCCTCCGACCACCTGAACGCAGTACTAGCGGAGGTCAAGGCAGTCAGAGGTGCGGCTAGTTGGCTGAAATTGCGAATAAAACGCCGGTAAAAATTGGCGAACCCCAGAAATCTCTGCAGGGCCTTGCGAGACTCTGGGCATGGCCAATCAACCACAGCCTTAACCTTCTCCCGATCCATACGGACGCCCTCAGTCGAAATGATGTGCCCTAGGAAAGAAACAGACTGTGCGTGAAATTCGCATTTCTCCGCCTTGACAAAAAGCCCATTCTCTAGCAACCTAAGAAGCACTCGTCGTACGTGTTGCACATGTTCCTGGAGAGACGAAGAAAAAATCAGTATGTCATCCAGGTAAACATACAGAAACTGATCTACCATGTCTCGCAACACGTCATTAACGAGTGCTTGGAAAACTGCCGGCGAGTTAGATAGACCGAAAGGCATAACGCAGTACTCAAAATGGCCACGAGGGGTGTTAAAAGCAGTTTTCCATTCGTCCCCCTCCCTTATGCGAACCAAATTATAAGCATTGCGTAAATCCAATTTTGTGAAAACGGATGCTCCTTGCAACCTCTCGAAAGCTGAAGACATTAACGGCAAAGGATAAGTATTCTTTACTGTAATGTTATTCAACCCTCGGTAATCAATACAAGGTCGCAAGGATCCATCCTTTTTACTAACAAAAAAGAACCCCGCCCCCGCTGGAGATGAGGAAGGACGGATGAACCCGGTTGCTAGAGAATCAGAAATGTATTTCTCCATGGCCTTCATCTCAGGAACAGATAGAGAGTAAAGCTTGCCCTTAGGCGGAGACGTACCTGGCAATAACTCTATGGCACAGTCATAGGGACGATGAGGAGGTAGAGAATCAGCCCGAGACTTGCTGAACACTCCCTTCAGGTCCTGGTACTCCACGGGCACGTTAGTCAAGTCCACCGTCTCCTCAGGAAACACAGATGCAGAGACAGATACACAAGCAGAAACAAGACAAGACTTATGACAAGCTTCACTCCAACCGGTGATAGTCCCTAATCTCCAGATGATAGATGGGTTATGTTTAAGCAGCCAAGGATGTCCAAGTACAATGGGAGCCAGAGGGGAAACGGTGACATAAAATTGCAAAGTCTCAGAGTGATTTCCAGAAATACAGATGGTGACCGGGTCCGTGATGTGTGTAATGACAGATAGTTCACTACCATTGAGTGCGAAGGGTGAGATGGGTTTGGAGAGAACTGTCAATGGAACCTGGAGCTTACGTGCAAAGTGGTGATCGATTAAATTCCCTTCGGCTCCCGAGTCCAGTAGTGCGTCACAGGTGAGATGTGTATTACGCCACCGCAGCTTCACTGGGAGGAGGGTAGATGTTAATGGGGTCTTTGCTGAAGAGATTCCGCCCGAAAGTAACCCCAGCACTACTCTCGGGCGTTGCCTTTTACCGGACACCGATGGAGGGGGTGCCCGGCCTCTCCACAGTACATGCAAAGACCCAGTGATCGACGAAGAATCCTCTCCTCCCGGGAAAGCCGAGCTCGACCCACCTGCATGGGCTCCGGATCGGAAAAGGATGAACCGGCCGCAGACTCTCTCGACGGGGGCGTCTTCTTCCTGCCAGCCTGAGACCCATCTTCATCGTCGTAAGCAGAAATAGTCCTTAATCGAATATCCGCACGGATGGCCACCTCAATCAAACCATTCAGAGAGGCTGGAATCTCTCCGTGTTGGAGCTCACGTTGAATGCGGCCGGTTAACCCATGCAGGAAAATATCCCACTGCGCCTCTTCGTTCCAATGCGTGTCCGCTGCAAGCGTACGAAAGTCAATGGCGTAATCAGAAACCGACCGTGTACCCTGACGAAGATCCGCCAATTTCCTGGCAGCGTCTCTTCCCATGGCAGATCGATCGAACACCTTTCTCATCATCGTGGAAAGCGCCTCAAAAGTCTGGGTACACGGATCGCGATTGTCCCACACCGCTGTTCCCCACCGCGCCGCCTTTCCCGTCAGCAGAGACAACACAAATCCAACTTTGCTTTCTTCGGAAACGTAGGTCTGGGGCTGAAGAAAGAAATGAAGAGAGCATTCATTCCCCGGCTCAGTTCCTCGATACGACTATCCTGAGTGGTGAAGCGATGAATGGCAGCGGTGATGAATTCTTCGAACCGAGCCGGGGATCCTTTTCCTGCTGCTTCCATGATGGCCAGATGATTCTGTTATGAACGGATGAGAATAACAGGAAGCAAATGCAAGGTGAGATGAACAAAGGTTTATTTAAACAGATGACACAGATGATAATGCTGAAATGGTTGGACAGACAAAGGCTGCGGTGACAATTCCTGGTGAGCGTGGATGAAGTTTGGTTGTCGGGTGAAACCGGATACACAAACGGGCAAAACTCCACACGAAGACGAGATCACAGGAACACACGAACACGAGAACACTGGTGAGACATGTAGCGTAATCATCTGGCAGTGAGAAGAGAGAATGGGTGAGTATATATGCCGTATTGGTAACTACCACCAGCTGGAGCAAAGCAATCACGCACACCTGCACTCACTCAGATCATTAGCGATCAGCCACGCACACACACACAGTTCAGTCATACAGACAAACACAACACAGAAAGTCACGATGGACTTATCCTACCGTGACAGGTGTGCATTCCGACTCATATTGACAGCACAAGTCACATGTTTTGTCCTTTATCTTTGCAATAAAAATGTAATTACATTTATTAAATGGTTTCTAAAGAAAACCGACACTACAAACTTGAATTTTTTAACAGTATGAACAATATGAAAAATAAATTAAATTAAATGAGCACAAAATTAACACTTGAAACTCCTGACATTTAACTGTAACACATGAAACCAGGAACACAACTTGTAATTACAAAAAAATACCACTTCAGTAATTTACTTTTCATGACCAAAAAAAGCTTTGGATCTGCTCTTTCTTCATCATTACATTTAATAGTGTGTAAAGAATACAAAAATCTATTGATATTACCAGAAATTACTCAAATTTTTAGTCCAAACTCAATGAAGTGACTGAAAACATATATAAAAATATGTCTTGAATAGTCAGCAGTAACCTTTTTTGAACTAAATATTTGTATATTTAAAAACCTACATTTTTCATTAACCAATGGCTGAAATTGTTTTTTGAGAGTGGACACTTTGCATATTTACAGAATTATGCAAAAGTGCGTGCAGTAAATTGTTCCATCAACTAGCATAAAGGTTTGTTAAATCTGGTTAGTATGTGTTTGTTCCTAAAACATTTAATCGTCAAATCATAAATGACCTAAAACCCTTCAGACTTCTTGATGATAATCTCTTTGTCTTTAGATTTTTACATATCCAGTATAAACAGTATGCTAAATTTCAGTTCATTTTAAACTGGACTGACATCAACATCTGGCACCAGTACAGTACAAAAGGTACAAAAAAACCTTTTCATCACTGGATGGTACTGTTTAGGTACCGATATTTGGTTATTTCTCTTTCACACAGTAATGAAAAGGTATTTGGTAAATAGTTTATTGCAGATTTACAACTCATTTGTAAGCCAAACAAAAAGTTGTTTCTGCAGAGTCCTAAATAAGGTTCAAAGACACTGCATTTCTCCTTGTCTACCTGACAAGATACATATATAAGTAATTTCCCATGCAAACATTCTGAATTTGGTTTTCACGTCAGAGAGAATGTAAATTTTCTTTTTGTTGATCTTAATACCATACAATATGGCTGACAAACATACTCTACCCTGCACCAGCATCCTGTCTTAGATTGACAACGGTTCTGGCTAATCCAGAAATCATTACATTTTATATTTAAAAGCTCCATACTGTCGATATATATCTTTTGCATTTTGCAATGTAGATCTATCTAACTGTTACAGGTACAGGTACAGGCAAGTAAAGGTGCGATTCCAAATGCAGCTTTAGATTTAATAAAGGAAGTTTACAAATTATACACTGCAGCATCGCCCATTGCATGGAGGCCCCAGATAGAAGGGCCTCAGAAGATGCCATACTCCTAGAGTGCCATAGAATATGATCTGATTAGCATGGTGAAGGCAATCTGCACACCTTATAGGCTAAATAACTTCCACAATTAATTTACTGATGGTCTGCTTGGAGGCAGGTTGACCCTTGTTAACAGCTCCAAAACAAAATAAAACAGAGAAGACACATACTCCCACAAACTCTTCTACTGATTAACAGGGCATAATAAGAATTCATTTGTTGATCCGGAGATTTCGGACAAACAGATATGATTTATACATCATTTAAAATGTGAAAGTGTCTAGTTTTTTTGTGTCCACTACCCAGGGCCGGCTCTAGCCCTTTGGTTGCCCTAGGTGAGATGGAGTTTCAGGCTAAAGTAAAGCAGCCTATCTCAGTCCTGCAATAGGTACATTAAAATCACATAATGTGTCGTTTGAGAAAAAATCTCATGTTTTTCTGACAGTTAAAGGCGTTCTAAGCGAATCGGTGTGTTGATTTTTGAAATGTGTTTTCAAACAAACTGAGCATAGTTAACTCCTCCCCCTCCCTTCCTGTCACGATCGGTTTTAACACCGACAAGTGAAAACAAAAGGAGAACCCAAACGCAGACCAGATGTAAGAAAATAACTATGTATTTTAATCAGACGGAACAAAACAAACCCACGTGGGGGTAAAACAGAACATGAAATAATAACACTGTGGTGGAACACAAAGTAGAACACGAGAAAAACTGGAACAGATCACTGAGTACATAACACTGAGTTTACAACAACGCACGCACACCACACAGAGAACACGAGGGCATTATATAGACAGCACATCAATGGGGAACAGGTGAATATAATTAATTAAGTAAGACACGAGTACATAAGGGAGTAGGGTAAAAGTGACAAGACACTGGGAACACGTGTTACACATACATGATGTGAAAACACACGTGTTCCCACATAAACACAATGCTGCCATAGTCTTGCCCTCTAACATCCCGCCTGGATAATAACCAGGATCAGGCAAGACCATGACAGCCACAAGACACTGGGAACACGTGTCACACAGACATGATGTGAAACACACGTGTTCCCACGTAAACACAATGCTGCCATGATCTTGCCCTCTAACATCCAACCTGGATCATAACCAAGGTCAGGCAAGACCATGACAGCCACAAAACACTGGGAACATGTGGAAGCCACACAACTATATGCCTCCACATGCTCCCACACAGAACATAGTACTGTCATGGTCTTGCCAGATACACTCAGACTCAGAGTCTATTACAAAAGCTCTGGCAAGCCCATGACAGTACCCCCAACTACAAAGACGGATACCAGACGTCACAAACAAAAAGAAACAGAGACATTAAACACGAGGAACGAGAGACTGCACAACGGAGGACAACCATGACAAAATAACAATAAATAACAATGGCAAACAAACATAAACGACAAACGGGTTGGGATGATTCAACAAAAACAATACATGATGAAGGGGTGGTGGGGCAAGAACAGGGGGAACAAAGTGTCCAGGGTGCATAAAATGAGTCCCAAAGTTCTGTTGCCTTGATGAGGCGTGACGTAGTCCGGGTTGCGCCTGCGGCTGCGCAGGCGGCTGTCATGTCCGCGATTGTGCAGGCGGCTGCACCGGCGGGTGACGTGTCTCCGGCTTCACCGGCGGGTGACGTGTCTCCGGCTGCACCGGCGGGTGACGTGTCTCCGGCTGCACCGGCGGGTGACGTGTCTCCGGCTGCACCGGCGGGTGACGAGTCTCCGGCTGCACCGGCGGGTGACGAGTCTCCGGCTGCACCGGCGGGTGACGAGTCTCCGGCTGCACCGGCGAGAGACGAGTCTCCGGCTGCACCGGCGAGAGACGAGTCTCCGGCTGCACCGGCGATAGACGAGTCTCCGGCTGCACCGGCGGGTGATCCGGAGCGTCTTTCGTCCTTCTCCTCCTCCGTCTGGATGCGGAGGATGCGGGACGGAGATCAAGCGCAGGAGTGGGTGAGGTCGGCGAAGAAAAGGTCTCCAGCACCGGAGGGACGGGAGTCGACCTCCCCAGTCTGACAGCCCCGGTCACGATGCCTCTCGGGTTGGATGAGGGAGCAATGGATACGACCGTCTCAGCCAATCTCGGTGGTTGCTGTCGGCGGTCGAGACGGTCAACCAAGTCCCAATACGGCAGATGAAGGAGCTCCGCTCGCTCCCGAATCGGCGGAGGGTCGTTCATCCCGGCCACCAGGTAAGCGCTGGCAAGAACCTCCGGGTAACAACCCTTACTGCTCTCCACCGCCAAGGCATAGTCCCGGAGTGGAAGGTCCCTCTGCGGTGGGAAGGGGCTACCCCCGGAGAGCGTCTGTGCTGCAATGGAGGACCACCACTCCGGGTCCGATGCACATTGCATAGTGATCCGCTGGGTTCAGTTGGGTGCGTGCGTTATGTCATGATCGGTTTTAACACCGAAAAGTGAAAACAAAAGGAGAACCCAAACGCAGACCAGATGTAAGAAAATAACTATGTATTTTAATCAGACGGAACAAAACAAACCCACGTGGGGGTAAATGAAATATGAAATAATAACACTGTGGTGGAACACAAAGTAGAACACGAGAATGACTGGAACAGATCACTGAGTACATAACACTGAGTTTACAACAACGCACGCACACCACACAGAGAACACGAGGGCATTATATAGACAGCACATCAATGGGGAACAGGTGAACATAATTAATTACGTAAGACACGAGTACATAAGGGAGTAGGGTAAAAGTGACAAGACACTGGGAACACGTGTCACACATACAAGATGTGAAAACACACGTGTTCCCACATAAACACAATGCTGTCATAGTCTTGCCCTCTAACATCCCGCCTGGATAATAACCAGGATCAGGCAAGACCATGACAGCCACAAGACACTGGGAACACGTGTCACACAGACATGATGTGAAACACACGTGTTCCCACGTAAACACAATGCTGCCATGATCTTGCCCTCTAACATCCAACCTGGATCATAACCAAGGTCAGGCAAGACCATGACAGCCACAAAACACTGGGAACATGTGGAAGCCACACAACTATATGCCTCCACATGCTCCCATACAGAACATAGTACTGTCATGGTCTTGCCAGATACACTCAGACCTGAGTCTATTACAAAAGCTCTGGCAAGCCTATGACACTTCCGTGCTTTCATGAACGCGCCCAAACCCAACCCCCAAATCCTTCTTGGCGTTTATTGGCTGGAACACTTTGTTTTGTTTCGTGGTGCAGGTTTGGCCACTGTGTTTATTTTGAAGTTTGTAGAGCCTGGACTGTCTACAGAGATCGGGTTTTTTACAGTTTGATCAGCGGACACGCAGCAAGCAGATGTTTGTAACAAAAAATGTTTTATGGTCTAAAACGCGTGAATTCGCTTAGAGCGCCTTTAACTATGTCTTTATTTTCACGTTCACAACACAAACTTGTCAGCCTTTAAACAAGCAAACAAACAGTAAACAAAAAAGAACATGTGTGTTCAATGTGTGTCTGTTTGTTATCATGTTTTATGAATGTTATTTTCATTGCCATTACTGAACATAAACAGCCTAGCTATAGCTAGTGAAAGTATTGCACGTTTCATTGCTGTCACTAAGCTAAGTAAATTTATTTTGATTGATAACTTACAGTAACACTAGGGGTGTGACGGATCACAAAACTCATGGTTCGGATCACATTGTGGTTTTTGAGGTACAGATAACAAAACAAAATTAAGAAATTACAAACATTGAGTCACGTGATGACAAGCTGGGAGATGGCAGCACGCTAGAGCAGCGCTCGGATACCCACCACTAATTACATGATTTACTATATATTTGCTTCGCAAGTTTAATCAAATTTCAATAAATAACTTACTTTTCGCTTGAAGCATCCGACAAACGAATATGACATCGTCCAAGCAACAAATTCGAGGGGTGCAAACCCGTCTGAAAACAACGACCCCTGAAGCTAACGATCCTCCGTCACTAGAGTCAAGCGGCTCGAACATGAAAGATCTTTTTGCTGAAATTAGTCAAATGAACGCTACTCTACAAGGGGTAGCAAGTGATGTGACAACTATTAAGTCAACTACTACAGAACTTAAAGAAGCCATTAATTCGGTACAGGCCAGACTTGACGAAGCCGAGAATCGCATCTCGCACGTGGAAGATTCAACGGATCGCCTTACTGGAGAAACTGAGAGGATGACGAAACTTGTGGACGAGCTATGGAACAAAGCTGAGGATTTAGAAAATCGCAGCCGACGGAATAACATCAAAATAATCGGCCTTAAAGAAGGTAAAGAAGTCGGATGCAAAATGAACGAGTACGTTCAAAAGATTCTATCAGATGGGCTCCGGTTGACGGGACCGGAGTTCGAGATTGAGCGGAGTCATCGGAGCTTCGGACCAAAGCCCAATGATGATCAACGCCCCCGGGCCGTGTTGGTGAAATTTTTACGTTACACCGCGAGGGAGAAAGTCTTAGCTGCAGCAAAAAAGAGCAGGGGATTTGAATTGGATGAATGCAGGCTTTCCATCTTCGAGGATATGTCGAGAGAGAGGGCAATGATGAGGAAAAAATTCACCACAGCGAAGAGGTTACTTTGGGACCGCGAAGTTCGTCATACACTGGTTCACCCAGCCACTCTGAAGTTTACTTGGAAAGGAAAAAAGCAGAGTTTTACTGATCACGCGGAAGCAGAAAGATATATAAAGGAGCACATCCAACTACAAGGAGGCGACGAGTAAAAGGCTGGGACTTAAATATGTAAGTCGAAGTATTATTAAACGGTGTTTTGGTGGGCCGGGGAAAGCTTTGGGGTCTGTCTACCCGAGTCAGCGTGTGCACTCTGACCGCGAGCATCACGGACCAAATGTGTGACCCAAAAGTGGGTTCACTGCCCCTTAAGGGCAGTGTTTTGAGTTTATTTATTTTCCCTTTGTTTGTTTTGTTTTCTGTATGTTTTTCAAGGTTTTACTGTTCACATAAATGTTGGAAGTTGAATAATTGGTTTTCTATTAGAAATAATGGTGGGTACAATACCAGTTTGTATGTTAAAGGGTTATTTTTTATTTATTTTGGGAGCTTAACAAGCAAATTGCATCGGAGCACAGCAGGTGCACAGTTTTACACAGTGGGTGATGGCTAAACAATGTATAAATATAATTTCTTGGAATATAAATGGATGTGGGTCACCTGTTAAAAGAAAAAAATTACTTACATACCTTAAGATCAGGAAAACTGACGTTGCATTCTTACAAGAAACGCATTTTAAAGATGAAAAGGAGGCTTTGAAACTTAAACATGACTGGGTCGGACATGTGTTTCATAATTCTGTGTCTAGCAAGAGGAGTGGAGTAGCCATATTAGTGAGGAAGAAAATACACTTTGTATTGATGAATCAACACAAAGATAAGGAAGGTCGTATACTCTGCATAGAAGCAAAGCTCAACGATGTTAAAGTAGTGTTTTGATATATATATGCACCAAATAAGGAGGAGCCTGATTTTTTTCATGAGGTAAATAAAATATTAGCCAATCTTGAGGGACATGTTATACTTGGAGGTGACTTTAATCAAACTATGGATGGAAGCGTGGATAGAAGTCAAAACAACATCAGATCAACCCCCAGAGATAGGGCGCCTATTCACACTCTTAAAGATGACAATGGATTAATAGATATTTGGAGACTGGTTAACCCACGAGAACGGGAATACACATTCTTCTCAAATTGCCACAAGACCTTTTCAAGAATTGATTATTTTCTGATCTCCAACTCTTTAATTGACTCTGTTGTTGATTGTATAATTGGAGTTATAGGATTGACAGATCATGCACATGTGGAGTTAAAATTAGAAATGACGGTAGATTTTAAGAAACGGGGGAGGTGGAGACTTAATACCTTTATGTTGGAGGATAAGGTCTTTGTAGATTCATTGCAGGATGACATAAAGATGTTTTTTGAACTGAATATTGGGTCAACCCAGAGATTAGCAACAGTATGGGATACCTGTAAAGCATTTATCAGGGGAAAATGTATTGCCTATGCAAGTAGAAAAAAGAAAGAAAGTGTAGGAAAAGTGAAACTCTTAGAAAAACAAATCTGTGATCTAGAAAAGGATTTGATGCAATGTTTTACAGATTTGAAATTTAAACAACTTTGTCAATTAAAATTTGATTTTCACGAATTATTTAACAAAATAGCAGAACATGCGTTATTTCGATTAAAGACCAAGTATTATGAAAGTGGGGAAAAAGCTGGGAAACTCCTTGCTAGACAGATAAAGCAACATGATGCATGTCATGTAATACCTGCAATTAAGGATGGAAATAAGGTGCACACTTCCAACAAAGAAATTAATAGGGTTTTTAATCAGTACTATTCAAAATTATACACATCAGAATCCATTTATAGTCAGAAGGAGTTAAAAGATTTTTTAGCTAATGTTACATTATCCACTTTAACCCCTGACGAACGAGCTTCAATTGAAGGACCTATAACACAAGAGGAGGTTAGAACTGTGATAATGTCTTTGAAACCTGGAAAATCACCAGGCTCTGACGGATTCCCAGTAGAATATTATAAGAAGTTTGTTGAGGAGCTGAGCCCAATTTTAACTGAGGTATTCGCAGAAGTACTTGAGAATGATAGGTTACCTGACAGTTTTAATGAAGCCTTAATTTCACTCATACCAAAACCGGATAGAGATACGATGGATCCTGCTAATTATCGCCCTATAAGTTTATTAAATGTAGACTGTAAGGTGTTAACAAAATTATTAGCCTCACGATTAGAAAGTATTTTACCTAAAATTATACACAGAGATCAGGTGGGCTTTATTAAAAATAGATCTTCATCTGACAATTTAAGAAGGCTACTACATCTTATGTGGATGAATCATTCTAATCTTGATCCCATTGCAGCAATATCGCTTGATGCGGAAAAGGCCTTCGACAGGGTGGAGTGGGGGTTTCTTTTCGCAGCCTTAGAAAAATATGGCTTCGGTCCAGGCTTTGTGAAGTGGGTTAAAATTCTTTACTCCAACCCTAAAGCAGCGGTAATAACTAATGGAATAACATCATCCTTTTTTAACCTATCCAGGTCTACCCGCCAAGTCTGCCCTCTTAGCCCACTACTTTTTACATTAGTTTTGGAACCGCTGGCTTCAATGATTAGAGAGGATTCAAGAATTAAAGGTGTATTTGCCGGGGAAAGAGAGCATAAATTATTGTTATATGCCGATGACATATTACTAGTAGTTAAAGACCCTGCATGTTCCTTACCAGTACTCCTTAATATGATTGAATCTTACTCCAAATTCTCAGGATATAAAATCAACTGGCATAAGTCAGAAGCTATGCCAGTATCAGCAGTGTGTTTGTCTTCCTCAGTCAGTGCTTTTAAGTTTAAATGGATGAATAAAGGGATTAAATATTTAGGTATTCACTTAAGCCCAAATTTAGATAATATATTGAAATTGAATATGATACCATTGTTACAGAAAATACAAACAAAGTTAGATAGTTGGAAGAAACTTATGCTAACTTTGTGGGGAAAGATTAATATAATTAAGATGATGATAGCGCCACAGTTTAATTACATCTCTGGAATGGTCCCTGTAACTATGCCTCACCAGATATATAAGCGATATAATGCTATGATTAAGAATTTTTTGTGGGATGGTAAAAGACCCAGGATTGGTGTTATTAAATTATATTTACCTAAAGATAGGGGTGGTTTAGCATTACCAAATGTAGAGTTTTATAATATAGCATTTGAAATATCTAAGCTCACTAGACACTGGCAGGAAGATGCTTTAGATTTAGACTGGGTATTAATAGAGCGGCAACTAACTTACCCTTTTCGGCCAATAGAAGCTTTTTCACAAAACCAAGAGGGGAATTTAGTACATCATATGACCAACCCAATATTGCTACATTCTAAAGAGGTTTGGAGTAACGTACACAAAAAATGTAAGATTTCTCACATGTGTCAGCATTACTCATCAGTATGGAATAATCCTTATGTTAAGGTAGGGAAAAAAACCCTGTTTTGGGGACAGTGGTTTAGAAATGGAATTTGTACCCTAAAGGATTTATATAGTGATGATAAGCTTTTATCTTATACTAATTTAAAAGAAAAATTTAGTTTAGAAGGCCGGGATCACTTCTGGAAATATTTACAGATAAGAAACTGTTTGGTGGCAAAGATTCCTATGGGGCAAGAAAAGAATGTTTTAGAATTTTTTTTTGAACTACCTAGACCCGTTCAAAAGGCATCTACATTTTACCAGCTCATTTTAAGGACTGGTGACAAAAACTGTGAAAACTTGAGATTGATTTGGCAAAGAGACATTAATATTGACATAGATAAAGACACTTGGAACAGAATTTTGTCCCACAGTGGAAGGTATATAAAGGAAGCAAGAGGCAAATTTATACAGTATAAGGTATTACATAGATATTATTTTACACCAGTGCGACTTTTTAGAATGGGTTGTCTGACGGATAATAAATGTTGGAAATGTAAACAAGAAACTGGCACATACTTTCATGCTCTCTGGCAATGTTCAAAGATTCAACAATTTTGGAAATATGTGTTAAAATATATTGGTAAATGTTTAGGATTTGACCTTCCATTTTCACCAAGAATATGTCTTTTAGGAGATAAATCTGAGATTCCTCAAATTAAAAATAAAGAGTTTTCCCTTGTTACAGTAGGTGTAACTACGGCATTACGTCAGATACTAAGATTCTGGAAAGATACGCAATGTCCTTCACTTAAAATGTGGACTGAATCCATGATAGAGAATGTGTCGTATGAAAAAATGCTAGCCAGAATGAATGGGAATCAGAAGGATTTTGACATGTTTGAGAATTTTATTCAGGCTGTCACTTCATGAAGTGTGAATTTGGTTATTCTGCTGTGCTTTTAAATGTACTGCTATTGTTAAATGTTATTGTACTCACTTGTGGTTGTGTTATTTTGTAAATCGTCCCCTTGGAATTATAAGGTTCTATCTGCGTTCTGAGCAGTTTTGAGATATTGAGCTTCAAAGTTTTTGCATTACATATAGGAAAACTTACATGGGGAAGAAGTTTCTTTCAAACATGAAAATAACAGAGACCCTAAATGCATTCTAAATATACAATATCAAAATCCTCTCAAATTTCTAAATGTGGATTTTTGGAAGGGGTCAAATGCAGATAGAACCTTCTAATTCTAAAACAACACTTTTCGCTTAGAATTATAAGGTTCTATCAGCCAAAACATTATTTAAACATTAAATATAAAATTAATGTTGTAAAATTTTTCAACATGTGTTAGAAAGTAACATTTTAATCCTTTCTATGACATTTAATATTTTTATTTTTAGCACTTTTATCTCTAAAAGTCTCTAAATTTTACATTGCTCCTTTACAACATTGCTTCTTCCCTCTTCTGCCTCAGTTTCTCTACCATCCTCCTGTATATGTCGGGTTCATTACAAAATAGACAATTTTGTTTTAGCATGTTATACCATTCCCTACTGAAAAATCCAGCTAAGACCAGCATAAGCTGGTGAGCTGGTTTGAGCTGGTCTCAAAACTTGGTTTTGGCAGGTCTCCCAGCTTGGTTTTGGCAGGTATTGCTGGTGTAGTAAGCTGGTCTAGCTGTGTTTTGGTCACTTTTTAAGCTGGTCTAGCTGGACTTAGCTACTGCCACTTTAAACCAGCTAAAACCAGCTTATGCTGGTCTTTGCTGGATTTTTCAGTAGGATTGAGCAGCTACAGGCTACATCATTCTGAAATAATTTTAATACTGAGGTAACTGCTTTAACAATCTTTCACATGTTTACATTTTGACATAACAATCATAACTTACTGTAAACACAATTTTTTTTTGGGTAGGATAGGTTAGTTCGTTTTTTCTGTATTTTTTATCTTAGTGCTTGCCTCTTAATATCAGGAACTAAGAAGCTAGCACATGGCTAGTGTGGTGTCTAACTATGAAAACAATCTCCTCAGCAAGACATAAAAAAGATTGTCTTTTACTGAAAAATCCAGTAAAGACCAGCATATGCTGGTAGCTGGTTTTAGCTGGTTTAAGGTGGCAGTAGCTGGTCTAAGCTGGTCCTCCCAGCCTTGCAAAGCTGGTCAAGCTGGTGGGTCAGCTGGTCTTCCAGCCTGACCAGCTAAGTTCAGCTAGACCAGCCTAAAAAGTGACCAAAACGCAGCTAGACCAGCTTAAAAATGGACCAAAACACAGCTAGACCAGCTTAAAAAGTGACCAAAACACAGCTAGACCAGCTTAAAAAGTGACCAAAACACAGCTAGATCAGCTTAAAAAATTACCAAAACACAGCTAGACCAACTTAAAAAGGGACCAAAACGCAGCTAGACCACCTTAAAAAGTGACCAAAACACAGCTAGACCAGCTTATAAAGTGACCAAAACACAGCTAGACCAGCTTAAAAAGTGACCGAAACACAGCTAGACCAGCTTAAAAAAATGACCAAAACACAGCTAGACCAGCTTAAAAAGTGACCAAAACACAGCTAGACCAGCTTAAAAAAATGACCAAAACACAGCTAGACCAGCTTATAAAGTGACCAAAACACAGCTAGACCATCTTAAAAAATGACCAAAACACAGCTAGACCAGCTTAAAAAGTGACCAAAACACAGCTAGACCAGCTTAAAAAGTGACCAAAACACAGCTAGACCAGCTTAAAAAAATGACCAAAACACAGCTAGACCAGCTTAAAAAGTGACCAAAACACAGCTAGATCAGCTTAAAAAATTACCAAAACACAGCTAGACCAACTTAAAAAGGGACCAAAACGCAGCTAGACCACCTTAAAAAGTGACCAAAACACAGCTAGACCAGCTTATAAAGTGACCAAAACACAGCTAGACCAGCTTAAAAAGTGACCGAAACACAGCTAGACCAGCTTAAAAAAATGACCAAAACACAGCTAGACCAGCTTAAAAAGTGACCAAAACACAGCTAGACCAGCTTAAAAAAATGACCAAAACACAGCTAGACCAGCTTATAAAGTGACCAAAACACAGCTAGACCATCTTAAAAAGTGACCAAAACACAGCTAGACCAGCTTAAAAAGTGACCAAAACACAGCTAGACCAGCTTAAAAAGTGACCAAAACACAGCTAGACCAGCTTGCTATACCAGCAAAAACCAAGCTGGGAGACCAGCTAAAACCATCTCACAAGCTTGTATTTTACAGTAGGGTGAACTTGCCTAAAATTCGGGCTGTCGATATTAAGGTTTCTTCAAAACTTTGCGTTGCGTGCCATAATCCTCACAGATATTGTGTGTCTGTGATTTTTCCTGTCGTCAAGGACAAAGCCGGCAACACCACATATAGGGACCGTTTCACAGACAGGGATTAGACTAGTCCTAGAATAAAATAAATGTAAGAGCTGTCCAAACTGAAAACAACTTGCACTGACATATCTTAAAATACATCAGTGCCCTTTGTTTAGCCTCAAAATGCACACAAGTAATACTTTAAGTAAGGCATGTTTGTTAAATATTTTCTAATGAAACTAAGTTCTAGTTCTGGCTTAAGCTAATCCCTGTCTGAGAAACCACCCCATAAAGTTGATCCTGATTGGTCCCCTTCTGTGCATTCGAAGTGCTGATTAGCTCATGCAGATAGAACCTTATAGAGCCAACTTAGAGTTCGATTTTGTAGATAGAACCTTTTTGTTTTTTTAATAAAACGTCCCAAAATGTACAAAACTTAAAATAAAACATCACATAATGTAACTAAGTTGTCACAGAGTAAGAATATGTGAATAACTCAATTTTGACAAAAATGTTAGATAGAACCTTATAATTCCAAGGGGACGAAATGGTATTTTATTTCTGTAATTGTATACGAGTATGTTTTGTAATATATAAAAGAAAACCAATAATAAAAAAACTTCATTTTCAAAAAAAAAAAAAAAAGAAATTACAAACATTTATAAAAAAGAAGAAAATTGCACGCTAAGTAAGGTCTAAAATTTGCATTAGTTACAGAAATCAAATTAAATGAGTAATAACACAAATTAATATAATTATTATTTTTTTAGAGCTGCAGAAGTGATCTTCTCTTTGTCTTTGGTTTGATTAACATTAAATGACACAGACTTAAGTTGTCAGGATCCCATCTCCACAACCATCAAGTGTTTGGCCAAACCATGTCCGATCTATCCATCCATGATTCTCTCTTCAATCTACAGCAAGGAAAATTATCTGTGAGTAGCTTTTTGTCACAGATTAAACCCCCATATTCGATAGCTCATCGTGGTAAATGAAGATTCCCTTGGCTCAGAAATTCTGATTCAAAAGACCATTTGTGTCTCAGTGTCTTACAGCCTGTGACGAAATGCTTGCCACTGCTAATCCTCCGCCTCCCATATCACCTATGGTTCCTCCAGCACCTGAGCCCATGCAAGTGGATTCAACTCATCTTTCTCTCTCGGAACGACAACAACATATTCGTAATAAACTATGTCTGTATTGTGGTGAGAGAAGCACGTCATCGTCGATTGTCCAGTTCGACCTCCACGCCCAACGGTAAGCTCAGTTCAACTTACCCCGAACATAGAAGCTTACTTCTGTAGTCCTGTTAACCTCTTGTATTTGTGTCCCAGCAAAAGCTCTTATTGACTCAGGATCTGCGGGGCACTTAATTTCAACTACCCTTCTCCAAAACTGAACATACGAAGACGCAGATACCCGCAAGATTTGACTGTACACACTATCCAAGGTAAACTGTTGGGCAAAGGTCGCATAAGGTACTACACCCCCAATTTAACCCTTCGCATTGGATGTCTACAAATGGAGGAAAATTCCTTTATGGTGCTGGAGGAATCCACCACTGAGATCATCCTGGGACGCCCTTGGCTTTCTGAACATCTACCCACCATCGACTTGCGCAACAGAGAGATCGTCCGCTGGGGTGAAAAGTGCTTTCAATCCTGTCTGTTCCCCGTCCAAAGAAATCTTCATCCTCTTCAGTCTTCTTCACCCGAGTCTGGATCTACACTTCCAGTTGGATCTACTACTGTCGAAAATCCTCTAGGTTCCAAAGAGGTAGAAATACCTGAAGAATACCAGGCGTTCCAGGATGTCTCTAGTAAGCAACTGGCTACTCAACTTTCCCCACATCGGCCATGGGACTGTGCTATCGACCTGCTACCTGAAGCTTCCCTACCCAAAGGATGCATCTATCCCCTGTCCATTCCCGAACAAAAGGCCATGGAGGTGTATGTGGAGGAAGCTCTTAACTCTTTCCCCGTCAGCGTTTTTAAAAAAAGTTGCCAGCCAGCGCCAGCATTTTTAATGATTTTCACAAAAGTTTAATGCCTTCCAGAAAATGTTCTTCTTTAAATATGTAAACAAACAATCAGATATCAGATGAAAGAACAGACCCTCTGCTTTCAAACATAAAAAAACGTTTCATCTTATCATCATTCATTCTCTTGTAATCACCTCACAAACATGGGTAGGTTTCTTCAAAAACACCCAATTTTGAGCAAAAAGCTGACATAATTCCATTTTTGCGAAGGACTTTTGATAGAGATCAGATGCAGGGTGATCTTTAAAACATACACTGAGTTCTTTCTCTTTCACGTGAGGCGCTACTTCCGGGTTGTATAAGTTGCGGAAGAGCGCCACCTGGCGGATAATAGCGGTATTGCGGAAAGACGGAAAATCTCGTAATAAGCGGTTTCTCTTAATTGAAGAGATATCTCGTCAATGGCGGCGAAAGAGTTAATCAACGGTTCATTTAACCATCTACCTCCCCTGCCGCTTCCAGCTTTTTCTTCGTGGCCAAAAAGGATGGAGGCTTGAGACCCTGTATAGATTACTTTCACCTCAACTCTCAAACAGTCAAGTTTTGTTACCCCCTTCCTCTGGTCCGTGCAGCATTGGAACAACTACGAGGAGCTTGCATCTTTTCAAAGTTAGACCTAAGAAGTGCATACAACCTCATCCGCATCCATCGTGGCGATGAATGGAAACTGCCTTCGTGACCCCCTCTGGTCATTATGAATACCAGGTCATGCCCTTCGGATTATCCAACTCTCCCTCTGTGTTACAAGGGTACATGAACGAGATCTTCCGTGAGTATCAGAACAAATTTGTCATTGTCTACATAGATGATATCTTAATCTACTCCAGTACTCTTACCCAACACCAGCATCATGTGACTCTAGTCTTGGAGAAGTTACAAGAACATCAACTATACTTAAAACTTGAGAAATGTGAGTTCCATACCTCGTCTGTCTAGTTCCTGGGATACATTGTCAAATGGACCAGAGGAAGGTGGACATCTCCCGGAAACTCCCACTCATCTCACCTTTGTACCTGTACATCTTCATCACAAATCACAAACTCTTGGATTCTGCTCATTCCACTTCAGGCACCGGTCATCCAGGCAGCAGGTGAACCCTCTTGCTTCTCAGTCAAGAATACTGGTGGCCTAACATCTCCCAGGATGTCCCTAGGTACACGAGAGGTTACTCAGTCTGCGGCATCACCAACACTCCCAGAAAACTCCCTGAAGTTAAACTTGTTCCCCTACCCATTCCTCAATGCCCGTGGTCACACCTAGGAGTTGATTTCATGACAGACTTGCCCAAATACCAGAACAACACCTGTGTACTAGTCGTCTTGGATAGATTCTTTAAGGAATAGAAGTTAATCCCACTTCCCAAACTACCCCACTGCCTTTGAGACTTCTCAGACCGTGGTCCACAGTTTATATCAAAGGTATGGAGAGCCCTTTTCAACCTCCTAGGTGTTACCATCAGTCTATCCTCCAGTTATCATCCTCAAGCCAACGGTCAGACTGAGCGTAAAATTCAAGAGAACAATCGTCACCTCCGTATCTACTGCCATAAGTATCAGGACAGCTGGAGCCATTATCTTCCCTGGGCCGAATATGCCCAAAACACCTTACCTCAATCCACCACAGGTTTGTCCCCGTCCCAATGTACTCTGGGTTACCAACCACCTCTATTCCCTTGGTCTGGAGAACCTTCAGCGGTTTCATCAGAGCGAGGGTTTGGGACACAGCTTACGTTCACTTACAACAAGCCATCAGACATCATCAGGATCAACCCAACTGTCATCGCTCAGACTCACCAGAATACCAACCAGGTCTAAAGGTATGGCTATCAACCAGAGACATCCGTCTTTCTCTCCACTGCCGTAAGCTGAGTCGTCGATACATTGCTCCATTCACTGTGCAAAGGCAGCTAAACAACATCACCTACCGACTCAACCTACCCCCGGAATACAGGATCTCACCTTCATTTAAAGCTGCTATCTTTAACACCTTTTTATGGTTAAATTGTTTAGAATCACTTGAATGTTAACATTTGCAAGCTTTGAAACACGTGCAAATGAATTAAAGGTGCCCGTCCTCTGTCGTTTTTATTGTTTTATACTGTTGTCTGAGGTCTACTCATGACGTTTGCATGGTTTTTACATCCAAAAACATCAAAAGCAATAAGTAATAGGCCATTTTGTACCCTGATTTTGAGGCTGGTTAGAGAAATGATCCGTTTTAATGGGCGGGCTGCATTGATGACTTGGAAGTAAACGCTCACTGCTATGATTGGATAACAGTTTTTCGTTCAAACTAACTTTCAATTTAATCTCATGTGTAATCAGTTTAATTAAGTGAGTGTCTTAAGACACAGTGTGTTTCTTACACACGCATATTTTATCATAAACCCTTTTGACACACACACGCGTGTCTTTTATCGTAAACCCACGCACAAAAACACACACACAAACACACACAAGTGTCTTTTATCGTAAACCCTTTAGATGCGTGTGTAGCAGCGCACGCAAACACACACACACACAAACGTTTTGTACATAAACCCTTCGACGCGCATGTAACGAACGCACAAACACACACGTGTCTTTTATCACATTCGATGCGTGTGCATCATGAATTCGCGTGAATCGCGTCCCTCTGAAGAGAAATCCCGGCCGCAACTGATAGTGACACATAGTATTAAAGTGTTTAACTCACACATGCGTGTCTTTTATCATAAACCCTTTCAATGTGTGTGCAGCATGAATTCGCGTGAATCGTGTCCCTCTGAAAAGAAATCCCGGCCGCAACTGATAATGACACATAGTATTAAAGTGTTTTACTCACACACGCGTGTCTTTTATCATAAACCCTTTCAATGTGTGTGCAGCATGAATTCGCGTGAATCGCGTCCCTCTGAAAAGAAATCCTGGCCGCAATTGATAGTGACACATAGTATTAAAGTGTTTTACTCACACACGTGTGTCTTTTATCATAAACCCTTTCAATGTGTGTGCAGCCTGAATTCGCGTGAATCGCGTCCCTCTGAAGAGAAATCCCGGCCGCAACTGATAGTGACACATAGTACTAAAGTGTTTAACTCACACAAACATGCGTGTCTTTTATCATAAACCCTTTCAAAGCGTGTGCAGCATGAATTCGCGTCCCTCGGAAGAGAAAACACCGGCCGCCACAGTGACACATAGTACTTAAGTGTTTTACTCACATAAGCTGTGCCATTCTGTCTGGATCCAATATTGATAAAAAATTAAGAAAATAAAAAAAGTTTTGTTCTCTCTCCCTCAATGAAGCCTTTTCAGAAACGCGTCAGAAAAATTAACTGTAACTTAACGAATACTTTTCAGACAAACAAAAGATAAATGTCTACATAATGCTTGGAATTTCTACTTTTAAATGGTGTAAGTAAAATCTAAAACAATTCGGTGTTAACTGTATAAAAAGAGGGAGACGCACCGTCTTTCTCCTGTTAAGGGCTTGTTATACCGTAGTTGTACGTAGGTCCTACGGCGTAGCCTCAAAGAAGCAGCTTGGCAAGTTAACCCACAAACAAAAAAGAAACAGTTTTGATGACCAGCAGTGATGGAAGTAAACAGCGAATTTTGTTGCAGTTTGAGTTAAATCACTCCTCAACTTGGCCAATCTTTGTTTTCACCGTTGCAAATGGAAATACCTATGACGCAGTTTTTTTACCTGACATGAGGGGTTCTGGTGGACCAATCACAGCACTTGCGGTCTGTGTAGAACTGACGCACTGTTAAAATTTTGCGAGGTGCACGTCAGGCTATGCAGAGAGTTTTTCCATTCATTGCTGTGTTGAGATGTTTTAACTCAACATTTAAACACTTAACATTTAAATCCTTATTTACTCGCGCCTGTGTGCTCACTGAAAGTTCTCCCAGATGTGAGTCATTTCTTTGTGCTGCAGTCAAACAGTACACACAAGTCATCATATTTGACGAGCTTTGTTGTAGTCTTTTAAAAGACATGATTGCAAACAGCACATCTAAAACCTTGTTTATTCACGTCTATCTCTGCACAGCAAGTTCATTACACGCACAAGTTCATCCTAGTCTCAGCCTCAGACGTCACGCCAACAGACTGTTGGCTGAACGTCTGATGTTTTTCGTACACTTTTCTGGAAACCCTGTGAGAATGTCAAAGTCATCTTTGATTGGTTGAAATAAACCAGAATTTTCAGGAGACGCAAGTGTTGCGATTAGTTTCGGTCCCTGGAAAACAAAGCTCTGACGTTCCATTGAGGAAGATAATCAGTCGTGTTCATGTGGATAATAATGACCAGTTATCATGATCAGCTAAACATTGGACTCTCAAAAATATGCAAAGATCGCAGCATAGACTCTCTAAAAGACGTCCAAAAGTTTTGCTTGAGGCAGTTAGTGGAGTCAAAAAGTTTGCTTCTCCTGAATTGCTTGTCTGTGTTAAAAAGTGGAGAGATTTGCTTCAAACAGACGTTTAACGGGAGCGTCTCATTGGCGTGGCTGTTGATGAAGTGCACAACGTTGTTCTATGATGAGTAATGTTGTTTATTTAGATGCTATTTGGCTGCGGCTGGTTATTTCAATAACTGACTTGTTGCCAACCGGCTCGTTATTATAGGGAGTCCGAAACATGACGCTAGACGAAACAAACTGTGATTGGTTGTTTGACATGTCGGTCAAACAGCTCGTGGGCGGGCTTTGTCCAGAAAAAGCAGAAAAAAACACCAATAAAAAACAATAAAACAATAAAAACAGTATTGAAGGTCTGGCTACATGAGACTAAGTTCATCCTGGCCAGGCACTCCTTTGTGCTACTTTCGCAAACAACATGCAACAGAGTAATGGCGTTTATAGTATGCAGGCACGCATCAGTGCGAACTGCCCCTTTGCCCACTAAACTAGAAGTAACATGACATGGTTTAGAGGGTAATGTTTGTTGTGCTTGTGCAAACATGGGCAGAAAAATTATGTTTCCCATATTTAATTCCTCATATACCTGTGTGAATTGTGTATCTTTGTGCAGATCGACAACGTCTTAACTTCTCGTAGCTATATCATTACATTGAGGTCCCGGTCGGAGCGGAAGAAACTGCTGTGCGGGCTTCCAAATCCCTCCCGGGCGTAAAGGTACTACACAGCAAGGGCTGAGAAAGGGCTTAAAGCTGCTCCAGAGTGTCCCTGCCTGTTATGAAACAAGGGCAGGGGAACACACTTCCTCAACTGCTCGCTAGCCATTTAAACTACTTTTTAAAACAAGTTCTGACTAAGACACAGTGTTGACACACAATTTGACAGACAATTTCAACACAGAGTGCTCGCTGAATGACAAAATGCTATAATGCACTGTTTGCACCTCTTTACTTTTTACTTTTCATTTTTGAAAAAGCTTTCTTGACCTAACCGCTGTAAATGTAATTTTGGCAGCTCTATCAGGAGTTGCCTGCTGAACATAAGTTCATAGCTTGAAATGCAAATGTAGTCAGAGCTTTGTTACTTTTGTCCGGTGTTTCTTTCGACCCTACTCTCCCCTACACTGTAAATGGCTGGGTAAATATTGAACAGAACAGGGGGTTATACTTTAAATGCCTCCATAAATTACTATAAGAATACAATCCATAACATACATCATGGTAACTAGACCCATCTCTTTAACAAAGCATTCACATAACCTATATGACCTTAACATTACACGTCAGCCGCCTCTAAGCTAATATGATCTTATTTTGTTTTCTTGTCTCGTCCTTGGTTCCCCGACTACACTGAGACTGACAGACTGGTGTCTGTCGAGCACGGTTTGGTTTGGATAATGTGAGTGTGGCCTTAGTTCTAGTTGCCGTAATGCTTGTTTTTCCACAGATCTACTTGCATCCCATCATCATGATGTGTAATAGCAGTTTGAGTTACAGCTGCAATCAGTGAGAATGTGTCTTAATGTGTCTCATGTGAAGCTGCTTTGGTATGATAAACAATTCTTCAAAAAATGAATTGTATGAAATAAACCTTGTTTCAATACATGGCTGGGGTACAACAAACAACCCATAGAGGTAACCCGACATTGTGTTAGGTTACTTTATTGTACCCATAGGTAAATTTGTTTTACAGTGCAATGACATTCTATAGCATCCGGTACAAAACACACAACACTACACAACACATAGGGACAATATACCTATTATAAGTTTTAACCATACCTGTTAAAGTGTTGCTTGTCAATGACGTCTGGCACATCACTCTGTTGTTACTAATATTATTTATTCATTTGGCAGACACTTTTATCCAAATCAACTTACAGTACAGTGCATTATAAGCATTATAATCAGTATTTGTGTTCCCAGGGTTTGAACCCAAGACCTTTTGCACTGCAAACACTATGCTCTACCACTGAGCTATACAGGAACATTATCAAGCTATACTGTGGGGCTTACATTAAAATGTAACGGTTATAAATAAATTATTTCATTACATCATCCATGAACATGATTTGTGGGTCTTGTCAGATTCCTAGTGACAATGAAGGTGATGACTACATCTCACATCCTTTTAATCTTTAACTGCATCGTCAAGCTAGGGGAATTGTTATTCTTTAGTGACCTCTAGTGGCAAACATTCTATTGTTGTGCCTTTGCAAAATAGCTAAAGTAGTGTAATGTGCACTTAAGGGACCCATACACAATGTGCAGCACTTATAGCGCTTTTTCATTGCATAGTACCCCACGATTTGGTTTAGTTTGGGTCGGGTCAGCTTACTTTTGTGAGCTTTTCCATTGGGTGCAGTACGTAGTACCCGATACTTTTTTTTGTACCACCTCGGTTGGGGTTCCAAGCGACCTGAGCTGATACCAAACGTGACGCAAAACACTGTAGATCACTGATTGGTCTGAGAAAATCGCGTCATCGCTATAATGGAGATTAGCTTTACCTTAGTGCTAGCTTACACTGTCTCGAGCAAACATGTTGTCATCTGTGCTCTGCAGTGGCGGTTCTAGACCAATTTTACTAGGGGGGCCAAGGAGGGGCCAGTGTTTTACCAGAGGGGCACATACAAAAATGGCAAGAAATTATATTTAAAGATTATAGGGGTGTTTACAGAATTAGTTTAAGACAGGACTCCTAAGTTTAATTAGGAAATATAACTGGTTTTAACAAACATGCCTTACTAAATACATTTTGAACATACATTTAAATGCATTTTGCAGCTAAACAAAGGGCACAGGTGTATTTTAAAACATGGCATTGCAAGCTGTTTTCAGTTTGGACAGCTCTTACATTAATTTTAGTCTAGGACTAGTCTAATCCCTTTCCGGGAAACTTCCCCATAAACTTTATTTTACTTTACAATCATATAAATATTTATTTAATACAAGAGTGAGTGCAGGTGCAAAAGGGGAGCTGGGCTCTTTTCTAAAGCCCCTAACCGAAAATTATGCGAGCCTACTCAATAAACTTTATGAAATGCAAACTTTCATAAAGACAAACTTTGTTTTAGTTTACATATAAACACACATTCCTAGACAGTTAGGGACCACAATCTAAGATGTATTTTAAATAATATTTATTTTAAATTGTAAACATTTTTATATGTAACATTTAATTATATTCCCCCAATTTTATGCATATGTAAGAGCATAATTACAGCGCTTTTTACAATGTGTAAACTTTAAATAGTTAGCGAGATGTTGGTTTTGCCGGTTTTTGATGAGTAACAGCTGTGAATGATCAAAACGCGCTTAAGCAGCAACGTCACAGGAGAACAAGTGAACAGTGTTCCAATATCAAGTGAGCTAGAGTCCTTACCAGTGCCCAAACCTGCATACACATTCTCATCGGGAGATTGGGAACGAATTGAGACACTCGCCGAGCAGCACCCGCAGTGGGCTACAGTGATTGGGTGCGCCGCTCTAATTTGCCCGTGTAGAACGTTGCGTCGCATTAGTCCCGCTTTTGGCGCTCGCGTGTAAAACAAAATAAATTTATACTTTTTATTTGGTCAGCACGGGGTGGCCACAGGGGTGGCCAGGGACATGTTTACAGAGGCACGGGCCACCCTTGGCCTCCGTGTAGAACCGCCACTGGTGCTCTGCTATAAGTTCCCAAACTCCCTTTTAGCAATGAAAAACATCCACAGGTTGAGAATCAGGAACACCATAAAAGTTTTTCCAAATTTGCAGTTTTTGGCGGAACATTCACATCGAGCACTTCAGCATTATATGCTTAAATGCAACTTCATTGAGGCTCAGCGGAGCGCCATCAACTGACGCCGCGGTGTTTGAACAGAAACTGTCATGTGAGACAGTGGTAGTGATAAACGCGATGTGCAAACATCTGTTTGTGGTGGCCAATTTTAATTTTGTGGCAGACTGAGAAATAAATAAATGTATGGGAATGTCCAACGGCGCTCTAAGTTGTATGATGTCACAGCAGCATGCAGCTCAAATATAACGACATGCCTATAATCCCTCCCACTACGAAGTGATACTAAACTTGATGGAAAAGCTAACCACGCCAGTGAGGTGAGCTGACCCGACCCAAACTAAACTAAACCGTGGGGTACTATGCAATGGAAAAGCACCATTAGATGACCAGAGGAACAGGGTCTGGACACACTGCTCTAAAAAGATACTCACAGTGCAAGTGCAAGTTGAATTTAATTAGAATTAATATAAGATAAGGAAAAGTTGAATTTAATTAGAATTAATATAAGATAAGGAAAAGACAACCTATAAGTTTCAATACAGATTAAAGTGAATACTTTATAATCATTTGAGGGGAGATTATATTTATAAAGGAAATGTAGTGGTTTATAATAATCTAGTTTAAATGTAGAGAAGGGCATTTAAACACAACTCTAGTAGAAGTGACAGACGAAATCATAGATATGTATAAAGGCTAGATGTGTTACAGCGGAGTCTCTGACGTCATCACCTGGCGGCCATCTTACCACAGGCAGCTCGTTCACTCGTAGCAATGAGTTTAAATGGTGCAGGTACTTTTAAATGACCATAATTTGCTCAATTTTCAAATGGTTTGGTTTCTTACAAACATTATTTACGTGGCTATAATTCTGGATGCTTTAACATGTTTCATGAATTTTTTTAGTATAAGTATACATCTTTGACGTTTATAACAAACCAAACCATTTGAAAATCAGTAAAAAAAATTAAGCAAAAGTAATTTAAAAGTGCATGCACCATTAAAACTCAATGCTATGAGTGAGCGAGCCTGTGGTAACATGGCCGCCAAATGCGCCTTTACTTTCTTTGTTCCATAGATTTTACCTCATTTTATATTTAAATGTCTCTTAATTACCCCTTTAGCTTCTGACTCATAATATTTACATGTATTTGCTTATTCCCCCACATCAAAGTGTTACAGGCCTCAGGCGAAGGCTGTGTTGGCAGATTAACAGACATCCCAAGTCTCCCGGAAGTTCCGGGAGTCTCCCGCATTTTGATAGCGGCTCCCTGATGCCCGCAAATTAGTTAAAATCTCCCGGAATCTAGAGCGAGCAAGAAAGAGTAGCACGCGCACGGCAGAGAGGGAGGGGGAGACCTTGCGTGTTTGTGCTAGTGTGCCTCATTAAGCGCATGTAAGAGAGAGAGCATCCTGATTGGCATGCTCCGGTAAATCAACCAATCAATTGTCAGTGTGGGCGGGCTTTTATCTCTTCTCCCGAACTGACATTGAGGAGAGTTCAACAAGTTTAATATCATGTGCATATTTTTCAGACTGGCTACTGCCAAGGGTACATGAAAAGAACAAACTCCTTAGACCTGTTTAAAGTTGCAATAGAATATAAATAAAACAGTTTATATAAATATTATAAGCATCTTATATAAATAGTAAAAGTAATCTACATATTGTAAAATAATTAACAAATAATTGGGTAACACTTTAAAATAAGGTTCATAGCTAACATTAGTTTACTACATTAGTTAACATATAATAATGAACTGCATTTATAAAGAATTTTTTATCTTTGTTAATGTTAATTTTAAACATTTACTAATACATTATTCAAATCTTGTTAACATTAGTTAATGCACTGTGAACTAACACAAACAAACCATGAACAGCTGTATTTTTATTAACTAACATTAACAAAGATTAGCAACTACAGTAACAAATGTACTGCTCATGGTTAGTTCATGTTAGTTAATACATTAATTAATGTTAACAAATGAGACCTAGTAAAGTGTTACCAATAATTGCATAGGCCTCTAGAAATTAATATTATGCTTTTATATCTTGAAATGTCATATCCTTGTCCTCCTTTATTTTTTTATTTTTTTGAGGGGGGGGGGGGTAGGGGGCTTCGGGATACCTCCCTGAAATGACTTTTTGCAGGTTGGGATGTCTGGATTAAAAAAGTCCCTGTAAAAACAAGTACAATTCAATAAAGCTTTATCGTTTAAGTATATCTCTTTGTCTCCATTAATGCACAAATGCCATTCTTTTTTCTCTATTGTCAAAACAATGCACATTTCAGCTTTACATTTATTTTAACACACAAAAATGTGGGGTTTTCATACTGCTCCTTTAAATCTACTCATACCATTCAAAATCAGATAAGCATAAATCATCACACATGACTGGACATGTACTGTAAGGCATAAGAACCTGAGAAACACATTTAACATTCTAGATACTGAACTACTAAAATTTGTGTTATTTGCAGACAACACAAATATATTTGGTTCTGGTCAGAATTTGGACTATTTGGAAACTTGAGCAAAACAAAATGTAGATTTCTCAATAGTAATTCAATCAAGCACTTTCAGTTAAAGATCAGACATAGAAAGAGTATCCCTGCCGGAAAAACCAGCACCAAACCAGCATCAGGACCAGCTAAACCAGCAACAAACCAGCACTAGCACCACCATCCCATGCTGGTCATACCAGCAAGACCAGCATATGTTTTGTTTTGGTGCTGGTATGCTGGTGACCAACAGCTAAACCAGCATCAAACCAGCATAGACCAGTGTAATTCCCATGTCCCAGGGATATGAAATGAACTTCCTTGAAGTGATTATAGATGCCAAGATTTGCTGGAAATCACACATTAAAAATATATCCAAACTAAACTGTCTAGAAGTATTTCAATCTTGGATAAAGCTAAGTACATTCTACATTACAGATCACGCTACATTTTGTATTGTTTACTGGTGTTACCGTATTAAATGTATTGTGTAGAGGTTTGGAGAAACAATACTTCAAAAAAGAGCAATAAGAATAATTCATAACACATGATAATTGAAGTATACCAATTTATTATTTTGTCAGAATCCTGCCAGATCCTTGTTTGTATTTAGATCTTTTTACCTTGTTTGTTAATAAAGTCTAGTGTTGTATTTCAACGTCCGCGCTTGGGTTCTTTTGCATCCCGAATCCTGACAGTACGAACCCGTCCAACACTGAACCCAGCGGACTCAGCTTGGTGGAATGCCATTACCGCAGAGTCACGGTCCGGAATTGGGTTTTTTCCACCCCAGAAGGGGTGTGATCTGCAGAGTTATGCCCAGAAGGTCTTGGACAGAAGGGCTTGCTTTTCAGACCGTATGATCAACAGATACCTCCTGGCCGGTCTCGATAACCCTCCTCCTGTCTCAGAACGTGCGGGTCTAATCTCTCTGCCGTTTTGGGAAATGGTGGACCGTCTCGACCAACAGCAAAGGTCCCGGGGTGAGGAGTTGACTCTCTGCCCGCAGCTATTGGCCCCTAGGGGTCTCATCACGGGGTCGATAAGGCTGGTGAGTCCGGTTCCCGATCTGCAGAGTTATGCCCAGAAGGTCTTGGACAGAAGGGCTTGCTTTTCGGACCGTATGATCAACAGATACCTCCTGGCCGGTCTCGATAACCCTCCTCCTGTCTCAGAACGTGCGGGTCTAATCTCTCTGCCGTTTTGGGAAATGGTGGACCGTCTCGACCAACAGCAAAGGTCCCGGGGTGAGGAGTTGACTCTCTGCCCGCAGCTATTGGCCCCTAGGGGTCTCATCACGGGGTCGATAAGGCTGGTGAGTCCGGTTCCCGCCTCTCCGACTTTGGGGGCTTCTCCTACATCTGCCTCACCCACGTCTACTCCTGTTGTCCCCTCTGCACCTTCCGCACCCAGGAACAGGAGGAGGAAAGAAGTGGTGGCGTCTTCACCACATCCTTCGTCTGTCCAGCCACAGCTTCCTGCTCTGCCAGCGCAGCCTCTGCCACAGCCTGCGCAGCCACAGCCGCCAGCGCAGCCCCTGCCACCAGCGGAGCCACAACAGCCGTCTAAAGGGCCACAGTATTAAAACTTACCCCATGGACACAGAACTCATTACTCACCCAAATTTATGCATTCTGGATTTCCACCCATATATCCTGTTCTTCCCCCACCGCCTCTCCCCTGTTTGTTATTTTTATTAAATCATCCAAATGTTTTTGTTTTGTATGCTTGTTTACCATTGTTGTTTCTTGTAGTGTTTTCATGGGTGTTCTCTGTTTGTCAGTCTCTCATGTCTCATGTTTAGTGTCCCCCCTGAAGGCGTCTAGTATCCGCTCCTGAAGGGGGATACTGTCAGAATCCTAGTCATACGGCAGGGTTCTGACAGTACAATGTTTTATGTGGGAAATGCGTGGTTTTAGTATTGGTTTATTCTGACCACGCATTTCCCGGGTCTCGTCACTTTTTCCCCGATCCCTTACTTGTGATTATTTCCAGGTGTTTGTAATTTATTTTCTCCCTATTTAAGAGTCCTTGTGTTTGTTGTCCAGTGCGGGTTTGTCATTGTTACGCTGTTCGTGTAAGAGTTTATCTGTGAGTTCTGCAGTAATTATCTTGTGTTCCAGTTTATGTTTAGTGTTTTGTTTAAGTGATGGTTTTTAGTGTTGTCTTGTTAGATTTGTGTTTACCCTGTTCTGTTTGCCCCCTCGTGGGTTTTGTTTTCCTATTTTTTACCTTGTTTGTTAATAAAGTCTAGTGTTGTATTTCAACGTCCGCGCTTGAGTTCTTCCGCATCCCGAATCCTGACAATTTTCACATTCTAAAGCATTCAAACTAATTGATCCACTTGAATTTCAAACAGCTGAATTTATATATGTTCAAGGCTAGAAAAAATTACTTCTTTGGGAATATACAGAAAAAAATTTTTTAAGAGGGAGGTTATGAGTTAAAGGGAATGTCAAATTTTAAGACTCCCAGTTTTTGAACTACTAGGAAAAGTTTTTATTTTCTGTCAGAGGTGTCAAATTGTGAAATAAATTTGTACAAACACATTACATTTTAAAAAGATGTGTAAAGAAATTATATTTCAGAGGTATAAAGAAAAGTGTTAATATTAATTTGAGTTTATATGGAATAACTTGTATGTGTATAAATATTGCTGTGTAAGTGTACTATGTGAATATAACTTTTGAGTATATATTTTATAGATTATAAATTTAAACATTGATTAGAGTTGGAGTTTAAAGGGGTAGGAGTACATAAGTTTTACTTCTTCCTACTCCCTTTTGTACATGTAAATTGAGTTTTTTTTTTTACTGGAAAAGACGTTTTATTTTGATGTTTATATGCGTTTTGGTTTACTATTGTTTATATTTTGTAATCGTATTTAGATGTTCAAAATATAATAAATAAACAAAACATTATAATCAGATCTGCCACCATGTTTCATAAACATTCGTTTTTCCCTTCTGTATTGGCATGTACTTTACATTACATTCACTTGCACTGATATGTCTGTTTGAAACATTGTCTGGAGAAGTGCATTGATATAGGTGTCACACATCAACTCTTATTAACCAAATGTGACACCCTGTATGTGTAGTCACGTGCCCCCTCGGTTTTTTGAGCCAAATGGATTTTGCATGCAACCTCAAAATCAAAGAAGCGTCCATTAATCTGTTACTTGTCTTTTAATCTATTTAATATGTATGATATTTTATTTCGTTTGATGCCTGTGTATGCACAAATTTCTGTGAACTGTGAACAATGTGCCACCTTTAGAAAAAAATGGTGCATGACGCCCATGATTATATGACAGAAATACAGACTGAGTTTAAGAAAACTCTTAAAAGTGTTATGCAACATGTGTTTATCCCTCTGGGGTCTGAGGGATTTTTAGGGCCCTTGGGAAGTTTTGACACGCACTGACATCTGTGCTTTTTCAGTTGCTTAAAAACATATTAATGGCAAAAGTCTCATAACACTGTGTTCAGCACAAACTGGGCTACAATATTATATGATCAACATATATGTACATGTTTTTTTTTTTGAGAGAAAAATGTTTATGCGTGGTTTTTTAAAAAGCAAAATTTTTAAGTCACTGATACAAGTCCACAAAACTCATTCTAAACATGTTTTCCCAAGACTTTTCAAAACAGGATCTAGTAGTCTAGAGTTTTTTCTTCAAAATGATGTGAAAATCATCCGGCCTACTCATTCACATAAATCAATATATTGATTTACAATTTCTAAGACACTTTTTCCTGGGAAAGGCTGTATGCGTGGAGGTGGGATAGCTCCTGAATAATCATTGATTGACAGCTGAGGAACAAAAGAGTTGAATAATGAGCCACATAATGAGGAATGTAACTTTCTCTGTAGTAAAACCAAGGTTTACTTTTCAATATAATGTAAATACACACACACACACACATTTTATATATATAATTTCACAAGTATAAGTTACCTTTTAAAAACCATAGTAGCCTAATCTTGGTAAAGGTACTGTTTGGTCATTGTAAAACAAACACAGGGTGGTTAGTGTTTGGTTGGCTAGCGAGAGGTTTACTTTTGTGTAGTAAAAATTGTTGTCTGGACTCTTATTTGTGTTTTTGTAATCATTATAGTAGAAACACAACAAGGGACAAGTGTGATAAACTTATCAATGTTTCTTTACAGTCGCCGCCATTAAGTTACTACCTGTTGATCATGAAAGCAGTATGTGTGCACACGCGAGTGATCCTGTGTTTAATAAACTTGCTGTGCGGAGATTTGCGCTCAGACGCAACTAAATAAAGATTGTACTGTTTGCAGTTGCGTATTTTATAAGAATACCAAAAAGCGCGTCTAATTTCCTGACTCGCGTTTGTGTATGTGCGTTCCCATCACGTGAAATGTTTGGCGGAAGAACAAAGAAAATACTCGCGTCTGGATATACTGACACACATATGCAAGTAAATAAGGATTTAGATGTCATGTTTGGTGCATTCGGATGAAACAACAAGGAATGGAGAGACTGGATTGTGGATTGCGTATCATTGACTGCAGGAGGCACGAGTTATGCATATGGATGTTTCTGCTCATTCACTTCAATGGCGCGGGGGTGTGGCGATCTCATCTCATTACAGATAAACAGGTAACAGTACATCTCCCTCTTCTAATACAGTTTACACCAAATGACAATATCTGTTTTTGATCTCACTTACATAATTTAAAAGCTGATATTCCAAGCATTATGTAGACATTTGTCTTTTGTTTCTATGGCAAGTATTCGTTAAGTTACAGTTCATTTTTCTGACGTGTTTCTGAAAGGACTTCACTGAGGGAGAGAGAACAAAACGCGCATCATGTTTATTTTCTTAATTTTGCGAAAAGAACAACATTCTGTTTTTATTGGGAGTGGATAGTAAAAAACTAGACACTTTAACATTTTAAATGATGTATAAATCATATCTGTATGTCCAAAATCAGCAGAGCAATCTAAGTCTCTTTGCGGAGTGATTGAAAAATAAAGAGTTTGCGGTGCCCGTGCCGCAGTCGACCCCAGAGTGTTAACATCTTCCAGGTTCGTCTCACACTCACCTTCAGTCCAGTGTGCATCATACCCTCTGTCGTGTGGGAGTGATCGTGTTGTCTGTCATCGGCCAGGTGTGGATTTCTCTCCGGTCCATGACCAGAGTGGATTATCAGTCTTCAGGTTCCGGCTCGCTCTCTCCTTCAGTCGCCCTGTCGTGATTACATCCAGAGTGGGTCGACGGTGGTCGTCGTGTGTGGCTCTCTTGTGAACTTGCATTTGACTCCGAGACTTTTTGTGACAGATGAGCGCGCCACTTATGGAGTCCGCGAGTTCGGAGGGTTCGAGTCCCGTGCAGGAGCTCTTCACCAGCAGGGAGCGATCATTGAGCAACATTCGTCTCTGTTGAATGCAGCGGACAGACATTTCCGGCTCCTGTCTGAACAACTTTCTGAACTCAGTAACCGGTTGGACCGAGTCGTTTCTCCACTCGGTATTCTCTTTTACCTCTGGAGGAGCCGCTTCAACAGAGCGTGAGCCACATGTGGCGACACCCCCCACCTTTGATGGCGATCCCAACACCTGCCGGGCCTTCCTGCAGCAATGTTCCCTCTTCTTCGCTCTTCAGCCCCGTCGCTTTGCTTCTTCTACATCCAGGGTGGTATATTTGCTGACGTTACTCACCAGAAGGGCTAGAGAGTGGGGAATGGCTGCATGGGGGCCAAGGCTCCGTGTACGATCTTGTTTGAGGCCCTCGAGAAGGAGATGTTGAGCTTATTTGATCGTTTGCTTCAGGGAGACATGGCAGCAGCTGAGTTGGTGAGATTGCAGCAGCGGACCTCTTCTGTTATGGATTATGCTATCACGTTTAAAACGCTGACCATCATTTGCAACTGGAATGACACCGCTTTAAGAGCTCAATTTCTCGAGGGTCTCAACCCTGCCATCCAAGACGAGGTTGCTTCTCGGGATCCACCAACATCACTGGAGACTGCTATCAACCTGGCTTTGAGGATCGAGACCCGCTACCGTCAACGAGATCTCTGCCGGTCCTTTCGTCACCTTTCCTCTTCTGAGTCGGAGGAGCCTGCATCTTCTCTGCCTGCCGAAGAACCCATGCAACTTGGCAAGTTCCGACTCACTGCCAGTGAAAGGAATCGTCGCCTGTCTAGCGGGTTGTGTCTATATTGTGTTTAAGCGGAGCACATTGCTGCTACATGTCCGGTAAAAAGGTTCCGCCCGCCAATGATCTCGGGAGTTTCGGTGGGCGTATCATCATTTAAATCTCCCATAAGCAGCACCACACTGCCGGTAATTGTTAATTATAAACAGTCTTTTCATTCACAGGCGCTGTTGGATTCCGGTGCGGAGGCAAGTCTTTTGGATGCTAGTTTGGCCGAAGCCTGGGGTATTCCTTCTATCCCTCTCTCCTCTCCCCTCTTTGCCTGGACATTGAAGGGTCAGCATATGGCTGTGATCACCCATCGTACACCCCCTGTGAGTTTGTTTGTTTCTGGCAATCATCATGAGGAAATCGAATTTTATGTGTTAGAACACTCCCAGTCGGCAGTCATTTTAGGGCATGACTGGCTGTCCAAACATAATCCTCACGTTGATTGGCAGAACAATGTTGTGTTGTCGTGGAAGTCTTCGTGTCATGTTTCTTGTCTTGGTCCTGCTCCTTCTCCTGTCGCTTGTTCTCTCTCTCAGGTTCCGGCTGCCGATCTCTCGGGGGTCCCGGCGGATTACTCTGATCTGCATCAGGTGTTCAGTAAAGCCCCGGCCACTTCTCTGCCCCCTCACCGGTCATATGATTGTGAGATCAAACTCTTTCCTAACACTTCTCCACCTAAGGGTCGTATTTTTTCCCTATCTAAACCAGAGAGAGAGGCTATGGATAAGTACAATAATAAGCTTTAAATGCCGGTCTCATTTTCCTCGTCTTTAGCAGGCGCTGGATTTTTCTTTGTTAAGAAGAAAGGCGGGTCTCTTTGTCCGTGCATTGATTATAGAGGGCTGAATGACATTACTGTTAAGAACAAATACCCTTTGCCATTAATGTTATCAGCGTTCGAGTTATTACAGGGAGCGCGCGTATTTACCAAGTTAGATCTGCGGAATGCTTATCACTTTTTACATATTAAAGAGGGTGATGAGTGGAAGACAGCCTTAAATACCCCTTTGGGACACTGGGAATACTCCGTTTTACCGTTCGGCCTTTGTAACGCGCCGGCTGTCTTCCAAACCATGGTCAATGAAGTGTTGGGTGACATGATTAACAAATTTGTCTTTGTGTATCTCGATGATATTCTCATCTTTTCTCCCTCCGTGCAGATACACACTCAGCATGTTCGCCAGGTTTTGCAATGGCTTTTAGAGAATCAGTTCTTCGTTAAGGCGGAGAAGTGCGAGTTCCACAAGGAGTCGGTTTCGTTTCTGGGTTTTGTTATTGCCGAGGGAGAAATTCGTCCCGATCCCGCTAAAGTTAAAACGGTTGCTGATTGGCCAGTGCCCGACACTCGTAAAGAGCTTCAGCGATTTCTGTGTTTCGGCAATTTTTACCGCCGTTTCATCAGAAATTTTGGTCAGATCGCTAAACCTCTTACCGATCTCACTTCCCCTAACGTGTGTTTCCATTGGAATAAGGAAGATCAGGAAGCCTTTGGTAATTTAAAGTCCCATTTCATCTCTGCGCCTGTTCTTTCTATTCCCGATCCGGCTAAACAATTTATAGTGGAAGTGGATGCATCTGATGTCGGTGCCGTTTTATCTCAGCGATCATCTGCTGACGGGAAAGTGCATCTGTGCGCTTTTTTCTCTCACTGGTTAAACCCAGCTGAGCAAAATAGGCAATCGGGAGCTGCTGGCGGTTAGACTCGCGCTGGGTGAGTGGCATCACTGGTTGGAGGGAACCTCGGTTCCCTGGGCACTTTTCTTTGACCGTTTTAACTTCACTCTCTCATACCGGCCTGGCTCTAAGAACGCGAAACCTGACGCTCTCTCCCATCTGTTCGAGAAGTCTGAGTTGGAGCGGACCAAAACCATCCTCCCGGAAAGGAGGGTGGTTGGTGCCCTCATGTGGGGAATCGAACAGCGGGTGAGAGAGGCCGGCCGCGAGGGGGAAGTTCCGGAGAGGTGTCCGGCAAGTCGTCTATGGGTTCCTGAGCGTTTACGTTCTGATGTCATCCGGTGGGGTCACGAAACCAAATTTGTCGGCCATCCGGGAATTCGGAGAACGTTGGCTGCCATCCATCAACGCTTTTGGTGGTCTTCTATGACTACTGATGTCAGACAGTTTGTATTAGCCTGTTCAGTCTGTGCTCGTAATAAAGCATCTAATCAACTGGTCTGGTCTGCTTAAATCTTTGCCCGCGCCCTCCCGCCCCTGGTCGCATATAGCCCTTGATTTGGTCACCGGCATCTAATGGTAACACTATCGTACTGACTGTGGTGGATCGCTTCTCTAAAGCGGTTCATTTTATCCCCTTACCTAAACTTCCTTCTGCCAAAGAGATGGCTCAGGTTTTGATCAATCACGTCTTTCGGTTACACAGTATTCCGACTGACATAATGTCAGATAGGGGTCCTCAGTTCATCTCTCGTTTTTGGCAGGAATTTTGTAGACAAATTGGTGCTACAGCCAGCTTGTCTTCTGGTTATCACCCGCAGACCAATGGGCAATGTGAACGGGCTAATCAAGATCTCAGTCGAACGCTTCGCTGTCTGTCGTCACAATATCCAAATTCCTGGTGCGAGCAGCTGCCGTGGGTTGAGTATTCTCATAATTCTCTTCCCGTTGCGTCTACTAATATGTCCCCGTTTGAATTATCCATTAGGTTATCAACCTCCCCTTTTCCCATCACAGGAGCCCAACGCAGCGGTTCCGTCTGCTTTAGCTTTTGTGCGCAGGTGCAAACGCACTTGGAAGAGAGCTAAAACACTTTTATTATCTAATTCCAGACGAACCAAAGCTGCGACTGACTGTCACCAGCGACCTCCACCTCGTTATGTTTGTGGTCAAAAGGTATGGCTTTCTACCAAGGATTTGTCTCTCAGTGAGCCTTCTCGTAAGCTGGCTCCACGATTTGTTGGGCCATACAGTATTTCTAAGGTCATTAATCCGTTAATGGTAAAGCTTAAGTTACCTCTTACTCTTGGTCGGTTTCACCCCGCGGAGGTCCCAAAATGCCCCAATGACCAAACAGACTAGAGGAGAATAAAATATAACAATGTTTTATTTATTAAAAGAATGAGAAAGGGGAGGGGGGAGATTATTTATAAAGCAGTGTTCAAGTCACTAGGGACTCTTCTCGTGGCCTCAGGTAAGTCGCTCCACTTTCCTCTTCTCCAGACGTTTATGTGAGCTCCAGGTATGTGTTCCAATTTCTCCTTCTTGTATCCCACAGATGAATGTAGGCGACTATTTATCACTCCTCCTCCTGAACTCCAAGTCCTTAGCGGGGAGCATGGAGCGCTTGGCTCATACGTACAGGTAGGAACACAGGTAAGGACAACGGGGCTGTTCCTGGGCATACAGGGAGTTACACAGGTAAATACAATTTGACTTTTAGCTTGAGCTCACACGTAGGTACACAGGTAAGTATAACTGGCCTTTCTGGGTATACAGGGAGTCACACAGGCAAGGGTAGCTGGACTCTAAGCTTAGGCTTACAGGTAGCTTTAACTGAGCTCTTCACCTGGCGTGCAGAGAGTGGCACAGGTAAGTGTCGCAGGACTCTTGACTTGGGCTTACACGTAGGTACACAGGTAAGTATAACTGGACTTTTCTGGGCATACAGGGGGTCACACAGGCAAGTGCAGCTGGGCTCTTAGCTTAGGTTTACAGGTGAGTATACGGGGGGTACACTGGGCTCTTGGCTTTGGGCATACAGGTGAGTATACAGAGGGGGGGTACACTGGGCTCTTGGCTGTGGGTGTACAGGTGAGTATACAGGGTAAGTATGCTAAGCTTTTAGCTAGGATGAATGCAAACCACAGACCCGTGGGTAAGCAGACGTCAGGCTTTTGCTCTTCGCGACTTGGATGGCTGGAGAGGACGTAGATGTACACAGCGAACTTCTAGCCTTCCTCGCTAGGACAGGCTTCTAAGGAAAACTTTGACGTTGACTTCCAACACGTAATGTGACAGTCCCACGATGACACAGAGCCTCTGGCTCAAACCTGCAGACTGGCAGCAGACAAACACACAGAGTCCCTTTAACAGTATACTACTTCTGTGAACATTTAGGGAGGGATACAACACCTCTTGGCTTCGAACAAGAAGGGCAGATGGAGGTACAGGCCGAGGCTGCTGCATGTTGGACCTAAAACGGCCATAGATGGAGTCACCAAGGTGGTAGGTGAAACTAGGGTATCACCCCAGGTGATGTACTGCTCGAGTGGGCCAATCGCTTCCCTCTCCTCTCTTCCAAACAGTGGGACAAGAGATCTAGATAGGGGCCTGGCATCTGAAAGCACAGAAAAAACAGACCTATAATCATACACAGAGACAGCACATATGCGTATTCCACACAGCAGCCAATTCAAGCTTTCCCTCCTTCAATACTCCACACAATATTCACAGCAATTCCTTACTTCTTACAGTTGCCATGCCACCAACCGGTGGGGGAAGGGCTCATGAGTCACATTCTGGTGTGTATATATATATATATATATATATATATATAATAGTCGTCCCCTGACACCAGTTCACTCCCTCTAGTACAGGAGCTTTTTCGTCGGCCTAAGGAGTGATCACTGACAACATTGGCACAGCACAACACTACAATCCTTCAGGTGTACGCACATCAAAAAGACTCACCCACTGCACTCCACACACTCACAGTGAATTAGGGTCAGAGCATCACGTTGGACCGGGAATTAGTCCTGAATAATTGAAAGGCCACGACCTTTCAACACCATCCTTCCTCTTCTTAGCTGGTTCCGGCTCACCCACCAATCCTTTTCATGAGTGGGTCCGCTTACACATTGATCGAACATGCAGGAACACACTGGGATACAATATTAGCAAGGGTAGCACTGGCAAGACGACAATTCAGCGTACTCACAGTTTCGTTGACACTTAATGCTTCCCTCTCTCTTCCAGAGGTCTGGTGTATACAAGGTCGATAGTATAACACTTCTTTGTTCCTTCCTTCTATCAATGCGTTTCTGGTGACTTCTCAATGTACACAGTCTCTTCGTGGTAAATAGTACATGTCAACACAAATGCTTCAAAAGGGATGCTTTAATACTTAGCTCTGTTTGTCTTCAGCCCAATTCCCAGTCTGCAATATCCACAATAATACGTCTCTCCGAGCACACCGATCGCTCAGTCTCACCCACAGCGTTTGCCGGAATAAATTTCACCTTTGATGTTCTCCAGGTGCCTTATTTATATGCCTTCTCTTCATGGAATTGCCCAATCACCAATCGCCACGTTCATTTGTACACCTGTGCTCAATAATCTCTCATTTCGGTTGCCCGGAGTTACCGGAACTGGGTGCGTGTTTCATGGACAACGGTCCGGGCGGAACTACTTCCACTATTTTTGGTTCTGCTGCATCAAGTCACTCCGTGACATATTTTTACGTAACCATAGTCATTTCTTTTTATAATTTGGTAAAATATAGCCAAATTATAAATCACTCAACATCTCACTCAAACAACACCTGCATGACGGTGTGCAGGGCATGCTTTGTAACTTATAAAATGGTAAAATATATGAGAATCACGGGAAAAATGTCAGGTCATTGGACCACAGTGGACCATGGCTTGCATACTGGTGGTCCACCAGCGAGCCACGTGCTGCATAAACATGGTCCCCTGGGTTCCTCATCCATGATGTGCTATTGCCTTGGACAACAGAAAAAGGTTGTTGGTGTCACTCTGGCATACAATAGATACATAGAGAATACAAATTTAGACTCAAAAAATCTAACCTTTCAAACGGAAATAAGGCCGCAGGCGTGAGACACTCATTTCTTTTACTTTACCCTCCATCCTCAATGTTGCCACACCTTTTGAGGTGACCGAGGTCAGGGTAAATGGCCCTTGGTGCCGGGTCTGGCGAGTAGCCATTTTTTTGGGGGGGTTCTTTCCGATAAGAACCTCATCACCAGCCTCTAGACTGACCTAGACCTCACCCACTTATTTTTCCTTGCCTCAAAGCTATTTGAGTTGATCTCTAATTTCAAAAAAATATTTTAGTATGCATGGACATAAAAGTGTAACTGACAAAAATATCCCTGTAAAATGTCAAACCAACATGTTTTGCTTTGTTAATGCCACACACAATGGCTTGCAGATGAACATCCCAGTCATCGTGGGCCTCCTGAGGGCACCGCCTGAGGGCACGCTTCACGTTTTGGTTGGTCCATTCATCCTTAACCATGAAAATGCATTTATTACATACACATTTTAAGCAAACAAAACATTCATTAACTGAATAACATTGAACTCTTAGCATTGTGTGTTCAAAACATAGGTTAAGCATGAAAACATGTCCCTGTTCACTGTTGTAGGAGGTGCAGTATACCATTGGAAAGTTTGCAGAATGTGTATCTCATTCACAAACTTGCTGCATCTGTCTGAAAGGTGGAGTTTATTTTTCTCTTAAAGCTCCACCCTCTAGCGGTGAAATTCTATATGACAACCAACTGAATATTACTTTCTACTCCCACCCCCCAATTCGGAGCGCATTTTAACTCATACGGTGGCTGTGTCATGCCAAGGTTAACATGGCTTCCAGTACAAAGCAAAAGCAATGAAAAATAATGAACAATTTACAGTGTCCTTTGCCTGTGATCCGTCATAGCACACAGATTAATGTTACACATAGAAAAAGTCAGATTTTCATGATAAGTCCGCTTTAAATCACATAGAAAAAGCAACCATAAACGTAGCTTTGCCACTCCTTTTTCATAGACGCGAGGAAAAATATCCCAGGGGGTGTTACGGTATTAAGATGTTTTTTTTTCTCGATCGGATCACAAGTGGATGAGAGAGACAAATCACGTTTACACCTAGTATTTAAATCCGTCTCTTTTGTCCACTTTCGACCGCTTCTCTCCAGATTACTGAGGGGATGGTCTGTGGACGAGTCGCTCTCCTGTCATTTAAAAGTGATCTTGGAAAACTAACATTACTCTAATATTGACTTTGGTCTTGTTGTTTTTCCTGTCGCGTTGTCGTTTTAAATCTCTTTTTCGCTTCCTTGGCGACTTGTTTTAATGTCCTCGAGAATAGGTCTTTAACAGGCTTTCAAATCAAAGCATTAGATCGTGGATTCATCATGGTGTGCGGCTGTTGTGCAATTCAAAGGATTTCAGTCTACGCAGGTCGCATATGCAGGCTGCATACGTCATCAAGCCTGGTTTATTTAAATTAACTGAGCATTACATTCGCAAGTCATAAGCATATTACATCAATTTACAATGAACTAAGAATAATTGTCAGCTTTATAATTGTTAATATTCTGAAATAGGATTGTCTTGATGACGTATACCGCCTACACATGCAACCTCGGGAGGCTTTAGCAAGCGGCCAGCGTGAGTAAATTGCAGATTCTACACTTAAGAGAATACTTTGATTAGTAGGTGGAAGTAATTACACATGAATGAGCACATGTTTTTGAAAGAACACATGGGTTTTTGCTTAGAATTATTGTATGGTTCTATTGAACATTTGTGCCTTAAGCTCTTTTGAATACAGAGCTGTTTCAGAACTTCAGTGCATAACCTGGATTTAAGTTTGTAGTCCTTTATGTATATGGCTCTCCTGATTTTGCCAAGTGGTTGACGTCCTCAGGGCAACGTTATGTTGACCCTGGGACAACATTTCAATCAACCAATCAGATATCAGAAATAAGTTTACAGTTTGTTTTAAGTTTAAGCTTACAACCAGGATAAGCTGTTTCTAGACCATTGTTTTTCACTTATCATGTCCCTCTGATTTTAGGGTTTGGGTATGGTTAGGGTTGGGGTTTGGGGTAGGTTTAGGTTTTATTTAGAAAAATGTTGTCCCTGGGTCAACACAACATGTTGCCCTGAGGACATCAAAATCAGTTCGAGCTTATGTATATGCTGCTGAATAAATCTCTCCGCTGTCTTTTGTTCTGTTGTTCTAATGAGGCCCCCTTTGGACATTATGTTGATTAGTGTGTGTTCAAGCTCATCTTGGGATGAGCTCTCTACACTAAGTGTTGATAAACAGGTAGTACAGTGCATCGTCTTCATTGTTGTCCTGACAACAATGCCAGCTATGTACCCCACCACATCATCTTGAAAAAATGGACAGGCTGGGAGAGCCTGTGGGGATGTTTGTTTCTGTGCTCTCTTCTGTTTCATGTTACATTGTTAGTGCATCAGAAGTTGTTGGCTCCAGTACTACTGTGCTATCCAGTGGAGAGCAGTTACCACTAGCTCTAATGCCATTTTTTGTTATATAATTTTTTTAAAGCGTACTTGAACTGCCACTTACTGTTGTTGAGCCTATTGATGCCTGGCTTTCTCAATGCACTGATGTAATTGTATGCCTTCCTTAGGAACGCCATGTTGGTGATCTTGCCTCAAGAGGACATTTAAATCCCCTGGCCATAGAATAGTCAAACATCCCACTAAATTTACAAGTTGGCCCACAGCCACTGGGTTAGTTGCAAGTGTTGCTTGCAGCTGCCCCATGTTCTCACCCAGATTTGTAATCAAGGATTTAAATCAAGGATTTCATGGCATACAGTCAGTTTTGTTTTTAGCCGGGACAGATCGAATAGTGTTTTAAACGGCATTAAAAAAGTTTCTATCTATTACGGGCTCTTATTTTTCTCATTATTTGGGGCAAATAACTGTATTGTAATTAATAATATTTATCTCCTAACAACACAATTTTAACATATGCTTTCACAACAAGCAAACCTAGCAAATTATTATTTTACACGACAATATACATTTAGCATTGTAGGATAGTTAAGACATACCATATTGCATATTAAATGTTCATCAAAGACTTTTGCTTTAAATCCCCTTAATCCCAGCATTGGGTCATTTATAAATACGGCTTTGTTAGTAGATTCCATAAAGAGTCTGATAAAAAATGCTCATTTAAAAAGAAAACATGTCAGATGCACTTAGAGGGCTTTGCATCTGAACTCTTCATATATTTTAAAAATATAGCTGTTACTTATTGTGACAAGTTATTTACAAATTGTGCCTTGATAACGGTAAAGAAAGGTCCTGGACAATAACAGAACACATTTTGTAATATATATTTTATGACAAATACATATTTAAAGAAGTTTAGGATATACAAAATAAATGTCAAATATGTCATAATGTCATAATGTACATTACAACCAACCTTACCAACCCCATCCCCAATTGCTACTATATCTATCCACCATAGCTACAGTCTGGGCTTTCAGATCAATGTACTGGTGATATTGCCTTTAAGTAAGACTAAAGCACAAGAAGTTTAGCTTCTCCTGACAGTCTCTAGGTGTCCAGATCTTTGTGCTTGTGTCCAGGGCTCCACAGCGTTGGTTTCTGGCAGGACATTGGAGCTCTCCAGCCGCAGACCAGGCCTTGTATTTAAAATCATCTCCGCTGACCCAAAACCATTGCCCTGCTAGAAAGCGCAGACCAATCCAAACATATTGTGTTTGAGCTTCTGTGGTTTTACCTAGAGCGTAATCCATGCTTCTGATTGAGCTCAGAGATGCCAGATCATCATAATGATCTCTGCAATAATCTAGTGCTGTCTCCCAGGTCTCAGTCTGCTGAACCACAACAATCTCAAATACTCGCATACAGAAGAAGGGGGCATTATAACTGCATTCTCTACTATATAGGAATTGTAATGTAAGGCCTATAAAAAAGCCACAGTTTCCCTTTGTTGCTTCAGCATAAAAATCATAGATTGTTTGTGTTGCGTTTTCACCTCCTGTCCACTTCCAGATTCCTGATTCTTTGTGGAGACCAATCCAGTTGACAAAAGTTTGAACAGTTGTATCTTCTAAAAACTGCTGGTTCTCAGTCTCATTGGTGAAGGTGGACAGGTCATAAAAGTAATTTCTGCAGTATTGGCGCGCATGATCCCATGTCTTCTCCAGATCTATAAAGTAATGTTGTTTCATGACGCAGAAGGAGAGTCCATAGAGCTGTAAGATCAGAATGAAAGTGAGTATAGTCTTCATCTTTACCCAGTAAAGAGGTTTTGTGAGTTTACAATGATTATTTGAAGACGAGGACAAAACGCTGCATTATGACACAGACTCTCTCTTACTTAAATTGACATACAACCAATAATAAAAGAGCGTGATGGAGTGACAGTGACAGAGTCCAATCACAACGCGGACACAACAAACACATTTTAATGTACAATAAACAAATTTCAAGGGCATTTAACCAGACAGGTTAAAGAAACAATGGGCAGGGAAATCTGACATGAAAATATTTTTGCATGTTTCCAGAGGATCTTTAACACATATTTGATTCTCATTTGAACCTTGACAAAACAGTGATGTTTTGGTTTTGCTTTATGAATTTACATGTTCACTAACTAAGCATGTTTGGATAAAATAAGTTGTTTTGTTGTGTCTCACAGTAATTGGAGTCCTGCTTTAGGAGTATTAACCAAGGGACAGTTTCAGTATCATTAAAGTAACTTTTCACACACTGAACAAATTAAATGTTAACTTGTGACAGAACTGTTCTATATTTATGTACAATGCACTTTTTCTGTAACGAGACCAAGATTCAAATGTGGGGCACACAACACAGTTTATGAAATGTTCAGCACTTAATGTGGCAGGAGAAGGCAGGGCACAATGATTAAACTAGTGATGGGTTCAGATCATTTTGTGATTCAGATCTTTGAATTTCGTTTATAAAATCCAGGAACAACCATAACCCCCAAGTTTCTTCACCATCACGAAGTATAGGCTGAAACACTCGCGCTCCATGTCGACTGTGGGCACAGGCTATATCACGGTTTTCAAGAAGGGCACTGAACTCCACCCGCAGAACTGCAGTAAAAGTAAATCCCACATGACGCATAAGTGCGAATGGTGGTGTGCAGGGCAGAACTTATTGTTTTGTATTGAAAAATCGACCCAGAAAGAAAGGGAACTGCTCTCACTGTCAACACAGCACTGATTCCGGCAGCACAGCCTTGTTACGCCCCACCATCCAAGCAAGGGGAGGACAGCAATAGCAAGCCAGTGTCCTCTGGGGCCTTCATTAAATGCAGGGAGCAGGCGGAGGCGCGCCCGATGGGGGGCAGCTGAGTCATTAGCCACTAATAGGAAAAACTCACCCTGTGATGCTGCAATTTACAACTTACCATCTTATAAGTTCCAAAATTAAGATATCTATAAGTTGCCAACCTATGCCCCATGTTGCAAGAGACGAGGTGGAAAAGAGTAGTCTCAGACATCACGCCCACAGAATGTTGCCTAAACGTCTGATGTGTATTGTACACTTCACTGGAAACCCTGTGGGAATGTTGAAGTCGTCTTCTGATTTGTTGAAAATAAACGGATTTCCGGGAGACGCGAGTGTCGCGATTTTTTGGTCCCTCGGGAAACAAAGCTTGTTCGATCTAGGAAGAGCAGCAGTTGTTTAAGTGGGTAATAATGAGCAATTATCGTGATCAGCTGAATGCTGCATTCTTAAAAATATGCGAAGTTCACGGCATAGACTCTCTAAAAGATGTCCAGTAGTTTTCCATCTCTCGACTTGTTCCACGCCAGTCTGTAATTTTGGGGAGACTTCCAAGACCAGAAACGTGACGATAGATGAAACAAACTGGGATTGGTTGTTTGACATGTTGGTCAAACGGCCTTGTGGGTGGGCACTGGCCAAAGAAAGCAGCGAAAAACAGTATTGACGCTCTGGCTGCGTGAGACTAGGAAAAGAAAAAATCGTGCACAGATGCAACCATTAAAAGCCCAATTGCCCAACAGTGTCCATGTGTGCTGAAGCAGCAGGGCGAGCAGCTGAGGGAGCACTCAAGGAAGTCTCATTCTTTATACAAAGAAGGCCGCAACGTTTCAACAGATATCTCCTCATAAGAACAGGATTCCTCTGAACGCCTACACGAAAAAACATAGTGTATGTAGAAAATTTGCTCTTTTACTAGCTGCTGAAATGAAAAGCGAATCTTCAAGCATTTATCCGTGTGCTGGAACGCGGAAAAGAGACCGCTGATCGCGTTGTCAACACCAACAGTCGCAGAACAAAGTAAGATTACTTTTCAGGCAATATGTGTGACACACTCATCAACGTTAGCTCCAGAAAAAAAATCTGCATAAAAGTGCATACTGGCCTACGTTTTATACAAATTACATAAAAATTTCATTCGCCAATTTTCGTTGGCCCTTTTCAGAGAGAATCAGAGCGATTGGTCTCTCAAGGTCAGAACCCCTAGTGTCACTTAATCAACACAACGTCGAGTGAATGACAGAAGGGGAATTGTGATCCACCAGATAGTCCAAACAAAAAATATTTTATATATATTTTAATTTACAGTACATAGTGCTTGTAATTACATTACTATTATATAGCAAATACAATATACTTGATTATATATAAATGAAAACCATGAAGGTTACGCATATCAATGTACAAGACAAATTGGCAAATTGCATGTTATGTTTTATAAATAATATCCTGTTACTTGCATTGGAAAAGGTGGGAGTGGAGATGGTGCAGTGGAGAAGACACACACCTTTGGTGCGAGAGACCCGGGTTCGAATCCACTGTAACACACCTTTGTGTCCCTGAGCAAGACACTTAACCCCTAGTTGCTCTATATAATAATTGTAAGTTGCTTTGGATAAAAGTGTCAGCTAAATGTAAGAGAAGAAAAGAGAATCATATACCACAGCGTAACAAGACCTATCAACACTGCATTGCAGGCACACGTTGACAGTAATCCAAAGATGCAGCAAGAATATTGTTGATAAAGCAGTGATCATAGTTATGATTAAAAATAGTAGCATAAACTGTAAAACAATTGTGCAAAACACTGGTCATGAATTTTATTCAGTTCAGTTAATGCCCCTGATATAAACACTCATAACATCATATTCTGAATTGTACAACAATGTTTTAAAGCAGTTTTGGACTCTTTTAACTGTACAGGAATTGAGAGGAAGATGACAGAGTGAATCACAACAGGGAGGAGCAGGACAGTCAGCAAAAACTGTGATGTCATTCAGCATTTACTTTACATTTACATGACATTTACATTTAGGCTTTTAGCAAATGTCTTTATTCAAAGCGACTTACAGAAATTTAAGATATTTACAGAATTTAACAATACAAGAATCTTTTTACCGAAGAGCAGTGAACATCTTTCTGTCCTGATATGTTTTTAATTGTTTTTTGAATGCTGAGAGAGGTTGACCGGACTGCATTTGGAAAATTGTTCCATCAGCAAGGAGTAGTGAATGACTACAAGCTGGACCAAATGATTACCAAAGGTTTAAAATGAATAAATATAAATATACCAAAATTTGTGTTGCATTTGCAGTACAATGCTGTGAAAATGGAGGTGCTGCAACACCTTCAGCAGCCTTTCTTCCTGCACCCCTGTCTATTAGATAGATGTTTGTAGTTTGATATGAAAAATGAAGGAGAAACAAGCTGTCATACAAGCTTAGTAGACAAATTTTATGTAGCTACATGAAACATGTCAGTACAAACCACTGGTACTATGGTAAATGGTTAATGGTAAATGTACTGCATTTATATAGCGCTTCTACCCATTCTCACCAAGATGCGTACAAATGACACGCAGTGTGATTATCGTGCAATAGATACGCCAAATTCCGCTTTTGCATGCATATGATACGCCAGTCTTCCCATTCACTTATATGGTGAATCGTTTCATGTCGTTTTATTTATTGTTTTCTAATTTGTTTTCTGTTTTTTAAACCATTTTTGCTTGGGTTTAGGGTTAGATTTCAGATTTGTTTAAGTAGGTTATTTAATATACAGGTTTCTCCATGTTTTTGTCTATATTTAAGCCATGGTCGCTTGGAGTTGGGGTTAGAGATGGGGTTTGGGTTAGGATGTCATTTTTATTTAACAAAAAGTTGTTCTAACCCTAAACCCAAGAGACAATGGTAAAAAAAACAGAAAACAAATGAGAAAACAATAAATAAAACGTCACGAAACGATTCGCCATATAAGTGAATGGGAAGGACTGGCGTATCATATGCACGCAAAAGCGGAATTTGGCGTATCTATTGCACGATAATCACACTGCGTGTCATTTGTACGCTTTTTGGTGAGAATGGGTTGAGCGCTTTCATAGACCCATAGCCATACAAAGCACTTTACATATATTGCCTCACATTCAGCCATTCAATCACTCAATTATACAATGATAGCGGTGTCAGCCATGCAAGGCACCATCCAGCTTATTGGGAGCAGCTGGGGTTAGGTGTCTTGCTCAAGGACACCTCGACACTTGGTCAGGTGGAACCGGGGATTGAACCACCAACCTTCCAATTTGTAGACAACCTACGTGACCCAGTCTGTGAAAAGTCAGCTAAAGTCCTTTTTTGTGATTTGCTGTTTTTCATGTCAGATCACCCTAGATTATATAAAGAACATTCTGTTAAATATTTAAACTTGATATCTTTTGACTAATACTAGCAGTTTCCTATCATGACACTAAATTAAGTGACAAGTAATTTTCATTAACATTCATGTTATCTGTGTATGACAGCTACTCCCATTTCACACTGAAATTAACAATCACAAACTGTTTTGAAAGTAAGGTTACAAATAAATGCAACACTGTGAAAGAATAAGTTATGTCAAAGTCCACTATAATCAACCTCATGCCCCATCCCCAATTACTATATCTATCCATTATAGCTAATGTCTGGGCTTTCAGATTAATACAGGTGATGTAGCTTTTGAGGAAGACTGAAGCACAAGAAGTTGAGCTTCTCCTGACAGTCTCTAGGGATCTTTGAATTTGTGTCCAGGGCTCCACAGCCTTGGTTTCTCAGTCTCATTGGTGAAGGTGAAATCATGGAAATTATTTTTGCAGTATTGTCGCGCATCATCCCATGTCTTCTTCAGATTTATAAAGTAATGTTGTTTCATGATGCAGAAGGAGAGTCCATAGAGCTGCATGATCAGGATGACAGTGATTGTAGTCTTCTTCTTTACCCGGTAAACAGGTTTTGTGAATTTACAATGATCATTTGAAGATGAGGACAAAACTCATGACACAGACTCACTCTTACTTAAACTGACATAACAAACAAATGTCAGGTGCATGTAAAATGAAATACCTTTAAAGGATTCTGTGCAAAAATGTTTTTAAGAAAGAAGCGGGGCAGGTAATCTGACATGAATTTTTTTGCATGTGTTTTACAGGTTTTTAAATACAGTGAACCCATATTTGGTTCTTATTTGAATGCTGATCATATAAAAATGTATGTGATCTACTATATTCCTTTAAAATACTCACCTATTCACTAAGTTTGGATGAAACTAGACATGCTGTCTCACAGCAACTAGAGTATTTTAAAGTGTGAAGACCTGCTTTAGGCTTACATATCTAGTTTTAATGGAAGGGTCCTCTTTTTACACACACACACACACACACACACACACACACACACACACACACACACACACACACACACACACACACATACACATGCAAACACAAACAAACTAGACAAGTGTTCAGTTGCAATAACAACAGCCTCTTAACCATTCTGAATGGTCATAGTCATTAAGGAAAATTTGTGGACACATACATCTAAAATACATCTGCATACAAGCAAACATTTCATTTAAAGATTAAATGTTGCCACAATATTTTACAACATTTCTAAACATTTGTATGGGTGGTTTTACTAAAGTGAGACATTTTTATTAAAATGTAAAATTCAATATTATTATTATTCACTGCTTCATTTTCATTTTCTGAATATCTCCCTATTCATAAAGTCAAGCTAGACATACATTTCTTTTTAAAGGTGCCATAGAATGCATTGAAATAATGTAATTTCCAACCCAAAGATTTGTCCCTAGAATTAAATGGTCTATTATTACCTTATTTAAAAGGGGTAGATCTATGTGTGTGTGTGTGTGTGTGTGTGTGTGTGTGTGTGTGTGTGTGTGTGTGTGTGTGTGTGTGTGTGTGTGTGTGAGCGTGCGTGTAAACAGACCTTGGGCCGGTTTCTCGGACAGGGATTAGACTAGTCCTAGACTAAAATACATTTAAAAGCTATCCAAACTGAAAACAACTAGCAGACATATCTTAAAATACATCAGTGCCCTTTGTTTTGCCTCAAAATGCACACGAGTAATGTATTCAGTAAGGCATGTTTGTTAAAAATAGTTATTTTCCTGATTAAACTAAGGCCTAGTCCTGGTTAAAGCTAATCTCTGTCCAGGAAACCATCCCCATATGTTTGAGTCTGTATCAGAAGAAGATACAGAATTTGAGGAATAATCAATTGTTTGGAGATTGTCAATGGACATTTCTGACTGGTAAGTTTGTGGGGTTATTTTTTGTATGAACCTGTAAAATATAACTGTAACATCAATAGTAGAACTTTAGCCAAAAAGCTTACTACGCGCTACCTACACCCAGAACACTTCTGCAAGCACCAGCAGGAAGAGCTTCATTTTCAGAACCTCATGCAATTCAACCTGATGACCATCTGTCTCCACCACCAATAGCACTTTATAGACGTTATCATGAACCTCAAATTCCTGATTTTGTGGAAGGAGAGGATGTGGAGAACTTCTTTGAGCGGTTTGAATGCATTGGTAGAACGTGGGGATGGCAAATCGACGAGGTAACTTTGTTAGGAACAGCAGGGAGAAAACATTAAATTGGAACAGTATCTAAGAGTGTTGCATCCTGATGTGAGAGTGTGGGTCAAAGAAAAGCAACCAATGACTGGCGAGGAGGCTGCTAGGTTGGCTGAGAGATACATGGTTGCACATCGAGATTCACCACGAACCAACAAAGGTACTGTGACTATGGGCAAGGGTAAAGTTAAGGAGCCTATTGAAAAGTCTATGGGTGTGTCGGGGGAAACATTCTAATGCAACTTCGATTTGGTTTTTATTGTCAACAACCTGGACATAAGGCTTCCCTTTGTCTCCTTAAAAAAAAAAGTGACTAATATGTGTTATGTTCCCAGGAATGAATGCCTAGATGAATCATCAACACCTACAGAGAAACATAGTCACTCTATAATGGTAACTGTAAATGGTCGGCCAGCTCAGGCTTTGGTCGACACAGGTAGTAAACAAACTTTGGTGAAATTTGACTTGCTAAACTGTGAAATGTTGAACTATGCTGATACAGTATGCTTGGGATGTGTACATGGGGATGAAATAACTTATCCAACTGCTGAAGTCTCTGTTGTTATTGAAGACCAGACATACCTGTTAAGGATGTTAAGGATGGGGGTGATTGAGAAACTACTATTTGATGTGATTTTAGGGGAAGGATTACCTTCTTTAACTGATTTGGCGGGGTCAGCATCCAAAACATGTACAGTAGTTACAAGGTCCAAAGCATAGGGGGAAGGTACAAGAGAGTTTACCACATTTTCCTGACCCTGGGTCCGAGCTGATTGACAGCCGTTGGCAGGTTCCTTATAATTTTAGGGAGTTAAAAAAAAAGAGATGTTGCTTTACAACCCTTGTTTGAAAAAAAAAGTGTGTGCAGTAGATGGTAAACCAGTTGGGCTACCAAAGTTTGGAGGGGACCGGTACATTTTAAAAGAACAACCTTTTGTACCTGGCTGACCTAGAGAGTCCTAGATTGGTGGTACCCAAAGCACTGCATCAAATGATTTTACATTTGGGACACACCATCCCTTGGTCAGGGCATTTAGGCCAACAGAAAACATATGAACGAGTTAGTCAACGATTTTATTGGCCAAAAATGTACCATGATGTGCAAGAATACTGTAAAACTTGTTCTGAATGTCAAATGGTAGCACCTGTTTGGAGAGCTGATAGAAGTTATCTACAACCTTTACCCATCATTGGTACTCCATTTGATCGTATAGGAATGGATATAATAGGTCACCTGGTAAAGAGTAGTGCAGGTCACTGATTTGCATTGGTGATCTGTGACTATGCTACCGATATCCAGAGGTCTACCCCTTGGGTTGAGTCCAAGTTAAACACATAGTGAGATGTCTGATTGACTTGATTTCATGGGTTGGAGTTCCATCTGAAATTATCAGTGATCAGGGAACAAACTTTATGGCTAGCATGATGAAAATGTTGTATAAACATCTAGGCAGTAAGGGAATCAGAACAACACCATTTCACCCTCAACCGATAGGCTTGTAGAACGGTTGAATGCTACCTTGAAGAACATGCTTAAGAAGTTTGTTGATGAGTCTGGGAGGGATTGGGATAAATGGATTCCTTTTCTTCTGTTTGCTTATGGAGAGAGGTCCCTCAGTGCCCAACCGGTTTTTCAATTTTTTAACTCTTGTTTAGCAGGAAAGTTTGTGGCCCCCTGGACGTTCTCAATAAAGGGTGGATCGCAGAGAAAGCAGCCCAGTGCAGTATTGCATCATATGTCTTACAGATGCGGGACAAGTTGGAGAACTTTAGGACTCTGGCTAAAGAAAATCTAGCTGCTGCACAGCAATGACAAAAGATCTGGTATGACAGGGAAAGGAATTCAAACCAGGACAGAAAGTTCTGCTACTACTACCATCAGGTACCAGCAAATTGTTGGCCAAATGGCAGGGTCCATATGTCGTGACCAGAAATCTGGGTCCTGTAGAGTATGAGATGTTGTGTCCCGAAAGAAAACAGCCTAAACAAGTTCTACATGTTAATCGTCTGAGAAAATTTAGGGAGAAAGTGTCTGATCTCAAAGGTGCCAAGAAAGTTAAAGACCAAGCCATGATGGTGAAGGCCATAGTGGAGGAAGAGGAAGAACTGGATATGGAACCAGTCCGATCAATACAGACTGCCTCAGAATGTTATTCACATTTGAATAACCAACAACAACAGCGGTTAACTGAGGTACTTCAATCTTTTCCATCTCTTTTCCAGGAAAGATCGTGTCGGACTGAGATCCTCACACACAATATCATCCTGAAAGACACTACCCCTATATGACAGAAACCCTATCAAGTCCCAGAGAAGATGGTCGGACAGTTAAAGACTGAGATTGAGACCATGTTGGAAATAGGGAATAAAGAACCATCTGCAAGTGAGTGGTCAAGTCCCATACTACTGGTCCCTAAAAAGGATGGAGGAATTAGGTTTTGCCCTGACTTTAGAAAACGAAATAGTGTATCATTCTTTGATTCGTATCCAATGCCTCATATTGACGAGTTAGTTGAGAGACTGGGTAACGCATCCTTTATGACTACATTAGATCTGTGTAAAGGTTATTGACAAGTGCCCCTTAACCCCTCTTGCAAGCCCTACACTGCTTTTCGAGCTCCCTCAAGACTATATCATTATACGGTTATGCCTTTTGGTTTACATGGAGCTCCGGTCAATTACCAAAGACTGATGGATCATGTACTGGCGGGATGTGACCAGTATGCAGCTGCATACCTTGATGATGTGGTGATATACAGTGAGTCCTGGCAAGAACATCTACGGCATCTTGGGGACATTTTGAAGAGGATTCAGGAAGTGAGGCTCACTGTTAACAACACAAAATGTTCATGAGCTCAGACAGAGGTGAGATACTTGGGTTACTTACTAGGACATAGACAGATCAGACCCCAAGTAGAGAAGCTTATGGCTATTCAAACCATTACTCATCCACAAACTAAAAAGCAGGTGAGGTCTTTTCTCTGCTTAATAGGCTGGTACAGCCAATTTATTCCCCATTTTGCATCACTGGCTACACCTCTGACTGATTTGACCAAGAAGAGTCCTGCTAAATTTTGTTGGACTAATGAGTGTGAAGAAGCATTCAATGCACTTAAAGAGTTGTTATGCCATGAACCAGTGTTACAGAGCCCTAATTTCTCTCAGAGGTTTATTGTGCAGGTGGACGCTTCTGATGTTGGCTTGGGAGCAGTACTAGTCCAAGGAGAGGCTCATCAGGAGAGACCAGTCCTATTTCTAAGCAGAAAACTCTTTGAAAGAAAGTGAAAATACTCAATAATTGAGAAGGAAGGCCTTTCCATCAAGTGGGCTGTGGACTCCCTGCGATATTACTTGCCAGGACGTGGAAAAGTCCAAGACAAATTAAAATTTGGCCAAAATATTAAAGATGTTTGTGCTAGTGAGCTGGTCAAAGGGGAAGGATGAAGATGATCTCAGTAGAGTCCCCGTAAATTGGATCGTAGACTTTGCTCCTGAAAATTCTTAAAAGGAGTATCTTATAGAGTGCCGCAGCATCAGTGCCAAGAGGCCTTCTAATGGGTGGCCGGTTGAAATAGCACACATTTTGCAGTTGGCAGGCAAGTGCAGTGCTTTTTTATATATTTTTTTACTTGGTTAGTCATGCAACATTTTTTATAGCAATTATCCTGTTGAGGTTTTTGCATTATTGGCCAAGTAATGTTCGTTGTAGGCTATTAGCCTCAGGACAGTGCCGAGCTAGCTAACAGCCGCTTCATTTGAACTTTAAGCTAGCTTAAGGGCCATTAGTCCCATGAGTATACATTTTTATTTAGAAGTGAAACATTAATTAAACACTTACTTTAAAAGTCCTAAATTGAAGATTGTCAGCTAAGATTTGGGTTAATAGGAAAACATAACTGTCATTATTGTCAGCCAATAACATTGTACAGTGAAAATCAGTTTAGTGGCTGTACATGGAAGCAAAATTTAATGTGTTAAAATAAACAGACTAAACTTATAAAAAAGGCAGCATATAAACAGCACAAATTTTGACATTAAAATGCAGTATTTGATGTAATGTAAGCCATATAGTTTTGTTTCTAGGCATTAAATTCTGTCTTGCTACTATTTCTTACTAACAGAAAAGGAGTCTGCTGAGCAGAAACTCTTACAAGAGGACCTATCAAAAAGCAAGAAGAGAAAGAGGGTACCCAACAAACTTTACCTTGACACACAAGAGGAAACTGTAAGAACAATAGGGTTCTTTTCATGACAGCTATTCTGATAATATATTTTTACATTTCTGTCTGTATGTATTCGTAAATTTCTAATAGTGGTTAGCACTCACAGCAAGAGTGCAGCAAGCAATTTTGCATTTAAAAGATGTCTAATAGCCGTCCAAACACAGCACAGACGTCTAAGCTAAAACAAGGCAAAATTTGGGATGTCAGTGAAAATTTAATAGACAAAATGAAACCAAACACCTTGTTATTACTGTTGACTTCACATACATGATGGAATCATCTCACAAGTTATTTTGACAGTAGCAACATGTAACCAAATTCAAGGTTATTTTGCCTAGAAGTGTTAATTGTTGGCGGACTATATTGGGTCTATAGTTAACCTACACTGTAAAAAATCCAATTAATGAAATGTTGGATGGGCAAAAATACATAAGTTAAACCAATTTTCTTGTTTGGGCTTAGTTGAGACGACATATTATTTTAAGTCTACATAAATCTGTGTTTAAAACATTAAAGGTGCTCTAAGCGAATTGACGTGTTTTAGACCATAAAACATTTTTTGTTACATACAGCAAACATCTCCTCACTATCTGCTTGCTGCCTGTTCGCTGATCAAACTGTAAAAAAACGCGATCTCTGTAGACAGCTCAGGCTCGACAAATGGCAATATCAACATAGTGGCCAAACCTAGCACAACAAAACATAACAAAGTGTTCCAGCCAATAAACGACAAGAAGGATTTGGGGGTGGGGGTTGGGCTCGTTCATGAAAGCACAGACGGGAGTGGGAGGGGGAGGCGTTAGCTATGCTCCGTTTGTTTGAAAACAGTTCAAACATCAACAGGAGGTGACGTCCCACATTATTCGCTTAGAGAGCCTTTAAATGAATGGTTATTTTTAAATTCAGTCAACATTCAGAATGGCTATGTTGACTGAACTAATTAAGACAAATCTGGTCAATATGTGGACTTATGAGAGCTATGTTTCCTGACAGCAAAATGCTCATAATATTACTTTTATTTGGTCACAAAATGTAATTGTAAGAGTTGTAAAGGGCGAGAATGTATGTGTTTAAAGTTCAAATATGGGGTCGTTTAATAAAGATAGCGTCTATTTAAAAATGTGCTCGGACGCTTTCGGAAATAAGCTCCAGAAGATCACAGACGCTCAGCGCCCTACACCCCGCCCAGTGCAGCCTCGCCTCGACAAGTCCTTCAGAAATCTACCACTGGCTCTGATATCTCTATGGCGTTTAAACATGGGATTTAATTCATTTTCATTTTTTATTATACTTAATAATAAAGGATTATGTTTTATATCATATTTTAGGATTGCACTTATGATATATGATATATCAGTTAAGTGATACATCATGTAAGATCTCTGCTGTCCCATTTTTTATAACCGGACTGCGTCCTGCTCGCGAGTTTGAACAGAGCTGGAGGAGCGGGTGGAAAGTATTCCCAATACAATAACAATTTTAAATAAAACGTATTATTAAAACTATTTATATACGTGTCCGTGTGTGCGGGCGTGCGCGTTTTGAATTTAAAATGTCTTTAGTCGGAAGGATCTGGATGGATCACAGCAAAGAGTATAGAAGCACTCTTTGATCACAGGTCATTTCATCTGAGATCAATCCGCAAGTAGCTGCCGGAATCACTTACTTGCCATCAGTTTCACACAAATCATTGTCAGCTGTGTTCGCAAGTTCACTTCAGGTAAGTGACAGTAAATAAATGTTATTTTTAGACTACATTAATTGACAAAGATGCAAATACTCGACGTTTTTTTGAACATATATATGTATATATTAGTTGTTTGTCCGAGGTAAAGTTAAAGTACAGTTATTTTAGTTAAGAAAAAGTTTTATTTATATTAGCGCCTTTAGTTAAGATAGCCTAATGTGAAAATATATGTAATGCTGTAATTTGGTGCTTAATTTCAATGCGGCTGACTGCAATCTAAATTTACTGCATTAAACTTGTTAAAATTAGTAATTATATATAACTTACTGAAGTAACGTGGGCTTTGTATGTTTTTTTGCCTGTGCAGTTTTCTCATTTAGTTAAGGGAACAATGAAAACGTTGGGACTAAACATGTAACATTACTATAAAATGGCGCTCATTTTAAACAAGCGAGTTCAGCTCTGCGTTTGCCTTCTTTTATCTCACTTAGTGAAAGTAGCAATCAGTATCAAGTTAATGTGATAATCTTTGCAAATTCTTAAACCATTCTTGTATTTATCACGTCATCAATCATTCATTTTTCAACCAATTTATTTTCTTTCCTCAGGGTCTGGCCAAAGGATCCTTTGATGCTTTGTCGTCATTGTAAGTTTTCGAACGCTAGTCAGTCAGTTCTTTTAAGGCACTACCAGCTCAAGCACTGGCACGGGACCAGAATCCTCAATTGCATTTATATACATTGTGCATGTACATTTAAAACTAAAGGTGCATTAAAGACTCATCTAGCAAGATGTCACTCTCAGAGAAAGACTTTATTGTATGCTACATTCAGTTGTGCAGTTTGTGAGTTCAGTGACATCTGTGATGAAAAAACATATCTTAACCACCTTGCAAGCCATTTGAAAAACCATGAGACTGTAAAATGCCCCTTTTCGGACTGTACTTTTGAAACAAACAAACTATCAACTTTTAAAACACACAGACATCGAAAACATAGTCGACACACTCTGCAGGATCAACCAAATCCAGCTTTATCAAACTGTAAAGAATTTGTTACAGAAGAGAGAATTGAAGATGATGAGGAGCCTACTTCTCCACATGTGAATCCAACCAGCAAGGAGGATTTTTTTGGATTACAATTTACTGGAACGCAAAATTGCAGCACTCTTACTGTGTATGCAAACAGTTCTTCATTTATCTGGAAATGCTATCCAAGTAATAATTGATAATCTTAATGAGATACTATCTTTTTCAAGCTTGCATACTGCCAGGGTTATTAAGGATATTTTGCAAGAAAATAATTGTTCTGTCAATGAAACTGTAATTTCAGAAATTTCTCAATTCATACAGAGTTCTAACCCTTTACTTCTTACTAGCGGAAAAGGACCTCTGTCAACACATCACAAGCGATTAGCATATTTTAAAAATAACTTTGATGTAGTTGAACCTGTGGAATATTTTTTTGAAAGGCCCCACAAGAAATCTTTTGTCTATGTCCCTGTTTTAGAGGTTTTAAAGACTTTATTGAACCGATCTGAAGTGTTTGAGAACACTTTTAATTCATCATCAGAATAAAAGACTGGATTATTTACTTCTTTCAGAGATGGACAGTATTATAAAGAAAATGAACTTTTTCAGGATGAAGATTTACATTTGATCCTTGGCTTGTACATAGATGATTTTGAAACCGCCAACCCTCTGGGGACTTCGTGTAAAAAAAATAAGATAACATCTGTTTACTGGGTTATACTCAACTGGCCACCACAGTTTCGTTCAAGCCTTGATTCTATTCAGTTGGCCCTTTTAGGAAGAAGTGATGATGTAAATCAATTTGGTTATGAGAAATTCTTTGCTCCCCTGCTCAGTGATGTAAAGATTCTTGAAAGAGAAGGTATTTTTGTAAAGCAGCTGGGAGAAAAAAATCAAAGGAACCATTTTTGCTGTTTCAGCTGATAATCTTGGTGCCCATGGTCTGGCTGGGTTTCAAGGAAACTTTCTGTTGAATAAATTCTGTCGGTTCTGCCTAGCATCCAAGAGTGAGATCCAAACAACTGGAGTTCAAGAAGGGAACTTTTCAATTAAGGACAAAGGAACTGCATGAGTCATTTTTGAAGCAGCTACAAACAAATGAGAAATTGACTGATTTTACTGGTGTGAAGCAAAGGTGTGTTTTGGGAGAACATCTGTCCTTTTTTCATCCCGTGACTGGATTCCCTCCGGATTTGCTTCATGATATTTTGGAAGGCATTGTTCCCTTTGAAATTGCTCTCTGTTTGCGTAGGTTGATTTCGAAAAAGATTATCACATTGGATCACCTTAACAGCATCATTGTGTCATTTCCCTATGGCCATGTTGATAAAGTGAATAAGCCACAAAAAAATCCAAAAACATTTGCATCTGTCAAAAAGTCAAGCATTGGTGGTAATGGCCATGAAAATTGGACATTGTTGAGACTTCTTCCATTTATGATAGGTGCCCTAGTCCCTGAAGAAGAAAAGGCATGGCATGTATTGATGGAACACAAAGACATAGTTGAACTTGTAACCTCCCCAAAGTTTTCAGATGATTCACTGTGCTATTTGGACACAAAGATTGCTGATCATAGGCAGTTGTTCAAAGGGGTGTTTCCAAATGAAAAATTTAAACCCAAGCATCACTTTATTGAACATTACCCTCAGCTTATCCGTTGTTATGGTCCCTAAGTTGACCTCTGGACTATGAGATACGAATCAAAGCATAGCTTTTTCAAGAGGATTGTTCGTGACAGCCACAATACCAAACACATTCTAAAACTTTAGTTAATCAACATCAGCTGATGCAGGCATATGTTCTAGATTCACCCAATCTTTTTAAACCAGTGATACAAGTCAGCAAGGTGAAAACCATTAGAGCAGCTTCACTTGAACCAAACCTGAAGGCTGCCATTGAACAAAAGTTTGGGTGTCTGAACACACTTTCTTTTGCTACAACAGTCACTGTGCATGGAACAACTTACACAAAGGGATTAATTGTCTCTGTTGGTTCATGTTCTGGTTTACCTGAGTTCAGCATGATTCAGAATATTTTGATCAATAATGGTGAGGTTTTTTTCATCCTAAAAAGCCTGGCATCATGGTACATTGAACATCTTCGTGCCTTTGAGGTTGTCGGAAGTGCCTATGGAGAACTACATGTAAAACTTATCAAAGAACTAAATGATTTCTACCCTCTTACAGGGTATAGTGTTGGGGGAAGGATTCTGGTGTGTCTGAAGAGGTTTATCCATTGCTAGTAAGTGATGTGCAAACACATATAACAAGACACTACTACTGCTATTTATGATAAAATGATAATGTAATGGATTCCATTCTGTGTTACTCTCTCTATAGGTGTCCTTTTGCAACCATGTTGTTTTGTGTGATATTGTACCAAAACAACATTGAGAGGCTTGACTATCCTGAAAAAATTTCGACACTGCCAGCGTGTCTTCTGGGTCCACAGCTTCTTTCAGCCAGTGTCAACGTTCACAGCAATGGCCAGCCAGCTTTACTATTCCTACCTTTTACTATGACCTTGAACTAAGGCTAAGAAAAAGAAATGAAGAATATGAAAAAAGTAAAAGTTCTCTAAAAGTCAATCGTGAAATGAAGATTGGCATCCTGGAAAAAATTGCAGAGTCCATGTACACTTTTTCAGCCTACCCCAGTGAAAATGAGTATGAGAAAGTTGCCAAAGCATTGCTCCTGAAGCATCCATGCCTCATCGAACCAGGTCCTGGTACCGGGTGGCAGGGTTGGAAAGTAAGTTTAAAGTTTAAGATGGCTAATTATAGACAGAAATTGCGCTCTACAGGCTGCAGTGAAGTAAAGATCAACAAGAGACAAAGAGGTACACAAGGTGAAACACTTAAAAAACCAAAAAGGGCAGAACTTAACTTTCTTCCGGATTACCCGATTGGAGTCAATGAAGATGCACTAGAGGCAGAGAGAATGTTGCTTGAAGAAGAACTAAAAAAAAAAGAATGTTAATGTATCTCAAGTCCATGCTAAAATGGACCTGACCTTCTCCCTACAAAGAAGAGATGTGGTTTCAGATCAACCACCTGTTTCTACAATCAAAAGGAGGTGGCCAGCACTTTTTTTGGAAGAACAAGTAAGTTTTGCAGGTATTAAGTAAAATATATTTTAAGAGCATTTTCACACTTTTTTGAAATGTTTGTTTTGGGTATTGGTAGTTTCTGATTTGTGTTCTCTGTTTTTATTTACTGTATGGGAATGCATATGGCCAATTAAACTGTTAGTAAAACTAACAAAACACAGAACTACAAATCTGTTAAGAGTCCTTAAATTAAATGAAAATGGAAAATAATGCTCCAAAAATAATTTTTCATGCTATAAAAAGCACAACAACTAAGATGGCTGAAGAAAGTTATATTCAACTAAGATGGCATGAGGTTAAAGGTCTGTTTCTTTAGTTTTGAGAACTTGGTATATAGTTTATTTAGTTAATTATTCCTTAATGTTTTCTTCTGTTATTAAATTGTATTTCCAGGTCTATGCAGAATTTAAGAGAATCACAGGAGTTGATCTACACTTAGCTTTCCACAAAGCCCTTGAAGTCAACGCTAAAGGTCTGATCAGGATGTATCAATCCAGAAGGGGTGATGGTCAAAACGAACGCCCTGATTTGCTAAAGGTGAAAAGTAAATAAAATTATTTAAAAATTAAATGGTAAAATTTTCTCTGTTTTTTTTTTTAAATACAGACCACAGATATAGCCATGCATCGAAGGTCAGCCGCAATCAGAGGTCTTCAGTTTTATCTCAGAGAAAATGAATCAATTGTATAGACTATTCAGGTAAAACAAAATTACTATTTATACTTGCACTTATTTATAAAATAATAGTTACTTTAACAAAACTTAAAATTAAGATGCATTTATTTTATTTATTTATTTATTTATGCATTTGGCAGACGCTTTAATCCAAAGCGACTTACAGTGCATTACAAGCTATACATTTTTTTAATCAGTACTTGTGTTTCCTGGTTCGACCCATGACCTTTTGAGCTGCAAATGCAATGCTCTACCACTGAGCTATACAGGAACACTGTTTTTTAACTGTTAATGTCCATTGTTATATTAGTATAAAATAGAAAACAGATTTTAAAGGGATAGTTCACCCAAAAATGAAAATTCTTTCATCATTTACTCACTCTCATGGTGTTAATCAACCTGTATATTTATTTTTTTGTTCTGAAGAACACGAAGGAAGATATTTTGGGGAATGTTTGTAACCAAACCGTTTGTGGACCTTATTTACATTCTTTTTTCCTACTATGGAAGTCAATAGGGTTCACAAACGATTTGTCTACCAACATTTCTCAAAAATATCTTTCATCAGAACAAAGAAATCTATACAGCATGAGAGTGAGTAAATGATGAAAGAATTTTCATTTTTGGGTGAACTATCCCTTCACCACTTAACCCCCTTAGCTGTTATAAAATGCACTGTAACCCCACTGATTCGCGGGGTTTATTCCTTTAATAAAACGGTTACTTCATATGCATAAGTTAGCAGGATTTCTTAAAATAAAACACAAATAAGTTGTAATAATATTAGTACAAATATCACTCGTCCACCAAACAAAATAGTTCCTCAGAATCAAGTGTGGCTGCAACAGAGCGCAATTCTCAAGCAACACAGACGCAGCGAAGACACAATGAAAATATTACTTAAGACTGTGGTGTTTATTTTTATAAATCAACATTCATCTAAAATATGTAGGGTCAAAGACGAAAAGGGGGTTTAAAGCATAAAAAAGTGTAAAAGAGCTTTAAATTTAGTCTTTTTCACATACATTAGAATATGTCCTGTTTAACTTTATGTTTTTCTGAGCAAAAAATAATTACTACCATACATTTTTACTGGGATTTTACAGAAGACACCAACTAAAATGTCATTCAGTGTAACAATATTTTTATGCAAAAAAATATAATCAGACATTTTTAGAAAAACTATTATTTGATGACACATTACAAGACTCTATTTATAGATCACAGTGCAGACACCAAATACTAACTATTTGTCATATTAAAGCATTTTACATCACCAATATCCTTTAAACCATTAGGTTTTACCCATTTGTCAGCAAGAAGTTTTTGTAAGGAAGTGAAAATCAATTCAAATCAAATAACATTTTTGTAGGATCACACATTATTTTACATATTTTAATAAGTACAGCTCAGAATAAGTATATTGTTTCATTTCTACATAAATATATGTGTTACACCGAATGACCATGGTTTGTTACACTGAATGACATTTTGACAAAAGTGTCATTGTTTCCATTATTGCAATGTTTTGAATATTATTCTGTATCATTTTATTCCTAAACAAATCACAGAAGTAGATGCTGAAATTAATAATCATTTTATTCCACAATACATATCATATTCGTAAAAATGAACTGAACAGGTGGTAATACTGTATAATAAGATCCAGAACTGCCCTTATACGTTTAGCTTCTGCCCTGTGTTTTCTTTGATTTTCCCTCCATTGCTTTTGCCTCTTCTCAGCTGCAGCATCTGATAAATTCCTGATTGACGGGTGATCAGGATTTGCAGCCAAGGCAGCTTGCTTTCTTCTCTGGTTACTGAAATACAGATTCCATGTAATTATTGACATAAAATTATGGACATAGATCTATATAAAACGTGTTATTAATTAAAAATACTTTCTGTTTGGCAACATAAATGACATGTTATCAGGATTTGTATTATGGGCGGAGAATCCCCTCAGTGGCCTCTCTTAAAGGGATAGTTCACCCAAAAATGAAAATTCTGTCATCATTTACTCACTCTCGTGTTGTTTCAAACCCGCATAAATGGAAGGAAGATATTTTGAGAAATGTTTGTAACCAAACCTTTTGTGGACCCCATACTATGATACTAAAAATAATACTATGGAAGTAAATGGGGTCCACGAACGGTTTGGTTACAAACATTACTCAAAATATCTTCCTTTGTGTTTATCAGAACAAAAAAATTCATACAGGTTTTTACCAACATGAGAGTGAGTGAATAATGACCAAATTTTAATTTTTGGGTGAACTATCCCTTTAACTTGTGGTATAGGTAGGGTGGAATCTCTATCTAAAAACAGCAGTAAACTATTATTCTGTAGGGCTAGGCTTGGACACAAATGTCACGATTTGATTCAATTTCAAATCAATTTGATATTGATTAACATCAGCTGAAAACAGCATAGACTGAAAGATCGATTATTGTGATTTACAAATCACTATTGTTTCTTCAAAATTAGAATTAATTAAAATCGAGAAATCTATCTTTTTAAACCCAGCCCTATTATTTTTACATTGCACTCCTCAATACCTTTCTCGTATCCTTGCTAAATGCATTGCCCTAGCTACTGGGTCTGCATTAACTTTCTGCCAGTGCCTAGAAACTTTCTCTTTGTTTGTGGGCATCTAAAAGAAATCAGTACCAAAACGACAAAAATACATTAAAACATTAATATTGATAAAGTTTGATATATTTTTTTGTGCTAAACATCCCTCATTTATCTGAACTAGAAATAAAATGCTAAAAATGTTATCTAAACAGTGACACTATCATTCAGTGTAATGGATGACACTGTGGTGTAACATACAATTTGCATTACACCGAATGACAAAACATTACCCTGAATGACGAAACTTTTACTTAAGCTAATATTAGTAGTTAACAACTAGATACCTATATCAAACAGTGAACTTGACCAGAAAGGTTTATCATCATTATTCACAACATCTACTTTTTTTTCAAAAAATCTAACAATAAAAGTGTTTTTTTGCATTTCACTGAATGACAGTCATTTTTGTAACTCAAGATACCACACTATGAAAAGGTGAAATTATCAAATAATTAAGGGCAATAAACTTACCTTGCTGAATCACCACATGGTCTTCAGGGGGTCTTTTGATGATGTCACAGACTGCTTGATGAGTATTGTTTGTGTATTTAATTTCAAAATGGTTTCCTGATCCCGTTACACTGAATGACCTCTGACAAACTGCATATTCGGGACAAAAGTCCCCTAGTTGTTTCAATATTTAACGAAAAAAATAACACATAGTCCTATTAATATAAAACAGCCAACACTTATGTGAACATGCCAAGGAAGCAAATTTTTTTTTTAACATGGTATTTTATACGTTTATTTAAAAATGTATTAGTAAAATCATAGTCCGGACCATTACGCTGAATGACGATTTTACACTTTGGAGCATTATTAAACTCATATTTGGTCATTGTATTTTCACAAAAGTTATTTGAAACATAAAAGTAGACATTTTACTTGCATTTTATATGTTTTTTTTTGTATGTAAAATCACTTTTGTAAATTATATTTGATGCGGACACCAAAATGGTGACGTCTCGTCTTTGACCCATTAACATTTATATCGTGCAACTGTTGAAGTGATAATCAAATATCCATGGAAGCATGCTTAACTCTTTCCCCGTCAGCGTTTTTTTTAAGTTGCCACCCAGTTTTAGTTGAATGCCTTACAGAAAAATGATCTTCTTTAAATAAACATAAAATATCAAATGAAAGAACAGAGGCTCCGCTTTAAAAAAAAAAAAAGTTTCATCCTACCTTCATTAGTTCTCTTATCACCTCTCAAATTTTCAGCTAAAGTTGAGATAATTTCATTTTTGTGGATAACTTTTGTAAGAGATCAGATTTAGAGCCATGACGGTGTTTTCAGTGTTGAGTGAATGCTTCAGTGTTTAAAGGTGCAATTTGTAAGATATTTGCAGTAAAATCTCCAAAACCCACTAGGCCAGTGTTATATATTTTGTCCAGCTGATTACTATCAATATCTGTAATGTTTTCAACTACTTGTAAATCATGAGAAAATTTCCATTCAAAACATTGACACGGGGCAGTGCAGTCTCCTGTCAATGATGTTAATATCCATGTGACCCTTTGTCACCACCTTTACTGACGTAACCCACATGAGAACACTGGTCGAGCTCGAAAAAATAAAATGGCGGCCAAGGAAGCGACTGGAGCACAAATTTAGTGAAAATAAACGTATATTTTCACATTTTAATTGCATTTCTAGCGAGAAATTAGTATTGTAGTTTTCAAATATGTGATTAGTTATCACAAAGGCGCTCTCTGTTTATATTTCAAACACGCTGCCTTTGAAGTGCGTCGGAAAGCCTTTCTCTGAGCGGCCTTCAGGCCTCCGAGTCCGAAGTCATGTCCTCATGAGGCAGCGAGGCCACAAGTCCTCACAGTCCTCACTGCCTTGAGTTTTCGGACGCAGCCAGTGTCGTGGACAAATGCGGAACTATGCGCTTGCTTATGAACTTATGGATATCTCTGTACCGTCTGCCGCTGGTTGTGTCAGCTCCTGTAAGCGTACGGGCCAACCAAACGACCCAAGAAGAGTTTGGAACAAAACGAGAGAGGATCGATTTGTTGTTGCATTATTTGGATGGAGAGAGCTTCACAACAACATTTAACTAGACCGAGATTGTCAGGACTCTGCCTTGAAGTCTTGTGTTATATTTGTATTTTGTCATGGTGGCAGAGTTCTGGCAGTCCCAGGCCTTGTGTGGAGGTTCATGCCTTGTTTTTGTGTGGCATGTGCCTCCGTTGTCTTGTCATTTGTCCCCGCCCCCTCGTTCTCCTGCTTATTGTTAATTATTACTTATTCCCATCACCTGTTCCCTCCTCGTTATCTTGTTTAGTTTCTCTTATATAATGTTCTCTTGTCCTTAATTCTGTGCAGGTTCATTTTGTATTGTCGGTGTGTGATCTATTGTCAAGTCAAGTCAAGAGTTTTATTGTCAAAGTCTAGTCTAGTGTCTTGTGTCAGCAGTCTATGCTGTATGCCCCCATGTGGGCTTTTGTTTGTCTTGTCTATTATTAAAATCCTTTGTTAACCCCTTCATCGTCCGCTATTGGGTTCATCTGTGCTATTCCTAACAGAGATTCTGATCCTGCTTGTGTTTTACGCGATGGGCAGGGCCGCCTTAACCTAATGTGAGGCCCCGGGGCTAAGAGGTTTTGTAGGCCCCCCTTCCCCTCGATTTATAGTCTAAATTTTTTTTAAGTGTAATATCTAGGTAATCTACATCACAAAATGCATTAGTTTCTTTCGAGACATATAACAGTGAGTTTTCCCTCTTTGAGCCAGAAAACACCATAATATTGTTATTAACATATCACTGAGCCTACTTGAGCATAAACACAAGACACTTTATTTAACAACCACACACAGCAACATGTGGTGATAATAAAACCAAAATGTGTGAAAGTATATGTTTATAAGCTTTATATTTATATAGTTTTTGGAATATACAAATTTGCAGAAAATTGCCACTCATAACTAAATGCTCACCACAGTTTTAAAAATATAATAACTTAAAGTTAGTTTTAAATTGAAAATGCATTAATGATAACAAAAGATAAGTCTTTATAGACAGAATCTTGATTTTTAATCAGTTATTTATTTTGTAGGCTATTGAAGATATAGTGTGCATTGTATTTAGTATTTATGCATAAGCATGTAAAACGACCAAGTATGAATATGCACAAGACAGACAGGAAACATACCTGTATATAAGATCTTTAAATAATGAGATTATAATGGTGCCATCAGGGGATGATCATTTGAGATGGTCTTGTCGCTCTTTAATTTCTTAGACTTGCACCTTTACCGTTGCGTCTCTTTCTCGTCTTTCTAAACCAACAGATGTGTGTTCTGTGAGCTAACGTCGCGTCAAACTACATCGCTCCAGCTGCGCACGCGTCACTGATATAAACGCGAGTAAACTTAAACTTTATAACAACTAACAGCATTATGTGCGGGAACTCCTTTCTTAATTTAGCGGCACAGTTTCTTGGGCACGTTTGGAGAGACTTCTGCATGCCAGAGACTCAGACAGCTGCAGGAGCACAAAGAGAGCGAACGAGCGAGCGCGCGCACGAAAGAGAGAGAGACCTGCACCTCACTAGTGCTTATGAAATTTCAGAAATAACCCTTTCATTTGTTGGTGGATTATTTCCCGTTTCTCTGTCACACTCAGTCTAACGTGCAGAAATGTCAAGTTGACAACGCGCACTTAATTACGTTACGCGGAATAAAAAATATGTTACGTCTAACGTCTATTTTATTTCACGTTAAGTTACAACGGACCAACCAGCAGCCATGTAACGTGCAATTAGAGTGATTGACAGAAAACCTGACAAGTTACAAAACAATATGACCATTTCAGCTCATCATGAACGCAAACTTGGGAGGCCCTTGAACTTGGGAGGCCCCTGGGCTTCAGCCCAGGTAAGCCCGTGCATTAAGGCGGCCTTGGCGATGGGTGAGTTGTTTTGATTCGTAACATTTCAAAAAACGTATGCTATTATATTGATGACAACATTACTGTAATCAGCGCGTCTTCCCGCGGACGATATGCACATCAAAGGTATTGTGAGATTCTGATCCTGCTTGTGTTTTACGTGATGGGTGAGTTGTTTTGATTCGTAACCCTTCAAAAAACGTATGCTATTATATTGATGACAACCGTAGTGTGTAGATTGTAATCAGCGCGTCTTCCCGCGGACGATATGCACATCAAAGGTATTGTACAGCAATATAAATGGTCATTTTAAGACACTTCACAATAAGATTTGTACTCTCAATACATTATGTGAAAAATCATTGTAGATTGTAAGTTGAAAACTTAATTCTGTGCTGTGTTAACCATCGAATTTGGACTAATACTGTAATATCTATGACTGAAAATTTCGTTTTGAACATCACATAAACTTACATAATGAAATAAACGATGTCATCAAACGCAACATTTATAAGACTTGATTACCTTATCAATCAACGTGATTTCTCGTTCTCGTCTGATTGATGGCCATCAGCGGTTGAGTTAAAGACTACAAATCCCATAATTACACGCTGCTTCAGAGCGTCAGTAAACAACATCATTGTTGTTGTTTGATCTGGCGCCATCCATCGGCGAATACAAACTGTATCTTTAAGCCATCTAGTGGATAATGGCGGACGTATGAATTTGAGTTAGAAACTCCTCAGGGAACGTTTTCTCTTTATTGACGAGATGACTCAACAATATTTATTAACATGTATTTGGATATCGCCATTAATTGTGCAAAATAGAAAAATAAAAAATATGATTAAAGGCTGTGGTGTTTATTTTTATAAATCAGTACGCAGCAACAGTGGCGCAGTGATACTTATGTAATGCGGTCTGAACTGTGGGGTTACCGGGGTATTTTATCACGGCTTAGAACGTGTTTCAACCAATCAGAAGGAAGAACCAGAACAGGCCGTTTTATAAAAGACATTTTAGAAACATAAATAGAATGAGTCCGTGATCAAGGGGGGTTCAATAGCAAAGGTGTCATTTAATACAGTAGTGTGGTCTCCTGCTGCTTTAAGTACTACAGTCCATCCATATCTCTATGTAGCCCTGTCTTAGATTACGGACAATGCAGCTTATTGCTCTGTCCATAATTGCAGTCCTCATGTTTTCCTGCAATAGTCAGAAATGTATATGAAATAGAATAATTATGATATGACTTTTATATTTTTATTTCCTCAAATAAAATGGTTTTGGAGATCAGAGGTTCATGACAGTGGCAACATGTGTGTGTGTGTGTGTGCGTGCGTGTTTGTATTTATTTTTAAAATATTACTCTTGTTTATCAAACCAGATCAGCGACGATGTGGAGAGGCAGACCAGAGGAATCCATATGGGTGTCCTCGAGACTGTGATTAACACTGAAGGTCTGGATACAGTTGTAGATGTGGCTGTAGTGGTGGAGGAAGAAGTTCTGCTGAAGGGCCTTGCAGATGTTCCGACTGCTTTTGGTGTTTTTTTTTTTTGGAGTGTTTTATGCTCTCAATTTACAATACCCAAAACAGTGGAAGTACCTTTTCGAAGCTGTGCAGAAGGTCTTTCTTGGTCTTGAAAGTGAGAAATGTTCAGCTCGAATTCAGTCACTGAGAACCAGACTCTTGCAGGTGTAAACAAGACAATTCTTTTTGTTTTAAGATGACACTTAGAGGTCACTGAACATGTTTCCTTTTTTTGTTGTTGTTGTATACAAGTGTGTTATTTATGCCAATGAAATGTACTAACTTTTTTACCTTATAGTTTAAAATGTGCTTCATTGTTATTAGCTAGCAAATGTTTAGAGAAATTAAAATGGTTAAAGTAATAAGTAAGTTTTATGTTCTTCCCTCAATTTAGACAAATTAATACATACCTTTCTTCTCAATGTATGCACTTAATCGTTGTACAGTGCGTCCATTTAGCCTAGCACCATTTATTCAATAGGATCCAAACAGGGATGAATTTAGAACCTACCAAAAACTTCCATGTTTTCCCTATTTAAAGACTATGGATAACATGGAAGTGTTTGGTGGATTCTAGATTCATCCCTGTTTGGATCCTAATAAATAGGCTAAATGGACATGCTGTACAACGATGAAGTGCATGCATTGAGAATTTATATATTAATTTGTCTAAGTTGAGGGAGAAACATAGTAAAATATTGAAAACGTTGTGTTTTCCTTTAAGAAACGTGCAAAAACATGTTCTCTCTTCAATAAGCTTTATGTAGTTTTAAGTAATTTAATGTAGTTCAGCAAAAAATTGCTGTTGCATCTCAAATATGTACTGTATAAGCTATGAGAAGAGATTGTAATAAACTAAAAGCTTTCATTTTTTGTGTGTTTTTAGTATAAAGTATTTTATTGACATCAGTGTAAAATTATTTGGTAAATAATTATTATTAAAAATTCCCAAATATTAATTAATAATTGAAGTAATATATAAAATGTGGAGTAAATACTTAAATTTTAATTGACAGAGTCTTTGCTGTAAGTTTTGAAATATTCAGCTAATTAAAACATGTTAGTTGAATGAACTGTACAGCTAGTTGAGCAAACATACTTTTTAAATTTGAGTCAAGGTTGAGCCAACTAAAAAACAACAATGCAGGTAACACTTTGGTGACAGAAATTGAGTGAACGTAAAATTTCTGTGGAACTAGTTACTAAAAAATAATTCATTGAGTCAACTTTTTTTCACAGTGTAGATGGTGAAATGATGGCTATTGTTGATGGGAGGGTTCTAGGTTCAAACTGTCACGACCTGGTCTCTCCATTTCTTGTCTTTGTGACAGTTGTGACAGTACATGTCTGCCCTGAGAGAGTGGTGTGACATGCCCTTCCGCAGTCACGTTTCTCTCAGGGTTCGTGAATTGTTTCCCGCTCCCTTATGTTTGATTAGCTCCAGGTGTTTGTTGTTTAGCATTCCCTATTTAAGATCCTTCTGTCCTGTCCTCTGTGCGTTGGTATTTTTCTCTGTTCCTTCCCAAGTCCTTCCCACAAACGCGCTGGCTGGCTGGCTGGCTGGCTGGCTGGCTGGCTGGCTGGCTGGCTGGCTGGCTGGGGCCTTTCCGTGTGGAGTTTGCTATTCTCTCTGGATACTTTGGCTTCATCCCACAGGCCAAATGTTGCATGCATGTGTAACGGAGTTAGAATTGTACATAGTTTTCATATAGTTTTATTGTGAATTCTTATGAATTCAACAGTTAGTTCCATGTTGTACTGGTGCCCTCTAGTGGTTTGTATGAGAACTGCAGAAAAAAAAAAGTTAAAACAGGAAATGATGCAACACAGCAGTTGATATGGGTACTGCTGGCTGTGGGTGAGTCTGCATTTGCATCGGTGCAATTTGATAAAATATAAAAGATATAGATGCAGATTTAATGTAAAATAAGATTAGTCTTTAAGTATTTTATGTTTGTAAAGTAGTTATGGGTAATATTTTGAGTATTTAAAAGGCTATTTGGTGTTTTGTGAACTTTAGTGAAGCTGTGGCTAATGCTAATGCTACTACACGTTTTATCTAGGTCACATATGCCTGCAGTTAATGGTGAAACCACTAAAAGGGTGATTTTTGTTTAATATTACAGGTATGTTTCTTTCTGTATGTTCTTAATTGTTATTATATTTATGTTCCTTTTGTAAAATGTAAATAAATGTTGTGATGTATACTTTTGGAAACTATGCAACACAGCAGTTGATATGGGTACTGCTGGCTGTGGGTCACATATGCCTGCAGTTAATGGTGAAACCACTAAAAGGGTGATTTTTGTTTAATATTACAGTAAAGAAGATTTTCATCGACTGATAGTTGCTTGCCGTGTATTTATTGACGAGTCAAAGACCATCGTGTAGAGAGTGTGGGGTTCGAGTGGATTCCAGTAAATTCATGATAAAGCACAACGCAGAGTTAAAGAGAAATCTTACACTTTTTGCATGGGAACAGTAATCTGTCACTTTGGTCTTCTGAAACCCGTCACATTGGTGCCGTGACCTGTTGGATCACCGGATCTTCTCGAAGAGGATCGCCGTTGAGTTGCTGTTTCTTTCTATGGGCATTGCGGTATGATATTTTAAGGACTCCCTTTCTGACGGACATTTTTTTTTCTTCGCTTTTTCTCTGAAAAGACTCTTTGAAAAACAGAAGTATTTTTTTTTTTTTACTACAGTTTTTTTATATGGGACATTTTGATTACGGAGATTTCCTTATACCTTGAATTTATGCCTTATAGTTTTATTCATTTTTGTTTCGTTTTTGATACATTATCGCTACTTTTGGGACTGTGTACATTTTAAAGGTTATTTACTATTAAGTACTTTCTGTAGTGATATTGTTTCATTGATTTTCATTCATGGGTGAAAAATTTGGACAACGTTTTGACGTAAGCAGTCCCATAAGCCCTTTTATCCCGCGTGGTAGGGGTGTTTTGACCAACAGCCTTTATAGTGGTGATCCAACACCTGTTGTCAGTGGAGGTGATCATTCTCGCATGGCATTTAATAGTGCACAGGGTATTGGTCGGGGTCTGTTTTTCAGAGACCCTCCTGTGGAATGCCATGTTGGGGATACAGCTCCTTTGCATATTGCAACCAGTGATAGTCAGGTGTTGGATTGCCTAACTGATGTGTTTGGGAGACTGGGCGAACAAATTAGCGATGCCGTTGCTGCCAAATTAATGGAAACAGGAGTAATCAACACTAGTCGTGGTTCTCCATTATGTGGGGAAGCTAACTCTAACTGTTCCACTAAACAGGATGTTTCTCAAGTAACAGTACATGTCACTGCTGACAGAGAACCTGTAATTTTCAGGGGTGACAATACTGATAAAGTTCCAGTACATGAGTGGATTGAGATGACTAGAACCCTTCTGTTGAAACAGAAATGTGCTGTTGAGAACCAGGCTGATGAAATATTATCACGGTTAATGGGCAAAGCGAGGGATATTGTGAGAATTAGTCTGAAGAGTGACACATCTCTTGATGTTAAGAATGACCCTGATATTATCTACTCTATTCTCCAGAAATATTTCAGTGTTGCACCATCTTGCCTTCCCTTGGCTGACTTTTATTCGACCCTGCCCGAGCCTGGTGAGTCTGCGGTCGATTACTGGATCAGAGTCAATAAGGCAGCTGATCTGGCAGATGACGGTCTGCGTAGACAAGGGAGAGCTATGCATAAATTGGGTGATGAGGTGGCCCATATGTTTGTTAAGTATTGCCCTGATCCTGTTCTGTCTGGTCTTTTTAAGCACAAACCGATCAGTGAATGGACTGCTAAAGAAGTCCAGGGAAGGCTGGATGAGTTTCAGAGGGAGCAGCACTCCTCCTTTATCTCTACCAGCCCCTTTGGAGTAAGTTCTGTTGACGTTGCGCTTAATGATAGGCGGCTGCCTGCGTTTCGTCCTCAAGGAGCTAGTGCTGGTTTTGTAAACCGTGCGACTTCCCCTGCTGCGCCTGACAGTGTTCAGGTTCGCTTGCGCAGTGCTACCGTTCCAGCTCAAATTGTCACGTCTTCTCATGAAATGGGACGTTCGAATGAGAACATTCTGAATCGAATGATGGGTATGCTGGAACAGGTGATGGAAAAAGTACAGCAAAGTAACAATGTACAGTCTGATAGGAATGTAAATCTTAGGTTCAGAGGCAGAGCGAGAGCATGTGAAGTATGTGGTAATGTCGCACACTCCACTAGGTCTCACTGCCTTAAAGACAATTGTGTTTTGGATGTTTTTCTCCGGGGCATGCCCATTCAGCCTGTCCTCAGCCTCAGTCGGAAAACTAACCGACCTGTATTTCGAGGGAGGCAGTACAGGTTTGAATGACAACTCCCAAAATGATGTCAATGTTACAAATGCTGAAAAAGTCTTCATGTCTGCTAAACAATCATATTGTGGTGAGAATGTTGTGTTCCAGAATACAAATGTTATCTGCAAAAGTGACAGTCTGTTCTACGCTCCTGTCATGGTGGCCGATAAAGTGGTCCTGGATGGTATGCTTGACAGTGGTTCCATGGCATGTACCATGAGTGGGAGCGCAGAACAGAAGCTCTTGGATGCTGGCGTTATCAGTGCTCAATGTGTGGATGATACGGACGTTGTGTTAATTGGCTGCGGTGGTTGCCGAGTTAAGCCCAAATATACACACACACTTAAGTTGGAGATTTATGGATGCGAGATGTTGGTACCTACCTTGGTTGTTGACGGGCAACATGATGATTTCATCATCGGTACGAATGTCATTAAACACATCATTAAATGTTCAAAGCAATGTGATTTGTTCTGGAAAGCAATTTCAACTACTCACGCTGGTAATGATCCTGTGTCCGAAGCTTTTCTGTCTATGCTTGCAGGCTTAAATCGTTGGAGAGGTGATGAAGTGCCTGACAAGATTGGTACTGTGAGATGTAATTCAGCAATCTGCCTGGAGCCTGGTCGCGAATACCTTGTGTGGGGTAGGTTACCTAAATGCACAATCGTGTCGCCGGGTAGTGCTGTGTTGACGGAGCCTACCAGTTCGCAGTCAGCCCCAAAGGGTGTTCTTGTGGCCAGGCTCGTAACACATTTGTGGGGGGACAGGTGGGTTCCGCTGAAGTTGATTAATACTTGGGACAAACCTGTTATGCTGAAACGTAATGCCAATATAGCGGATTTGTTCCCTTGTGTTGCCCTTGAAGACATGGACGATGGGAGCCTGTTTTCTCAGTCGCAACAAATTCAGACGGAGATTAGTATCTCCACTGACCTTAAGTCTGTCACTGAGAAGCTGCGATCTGTTGGCCTAGATGGGCTTGATTTGGATTTGTGTGATGTGTCTGAACAATGCAAACTACGCTTAGCAGATACTATCCTCCAATATAATGATGTTTTTTCACGTCATCATTTGGACTGTGGTAATGCTACTGGATTTGTCCATAGGATCCATCTTTCGGATTCTAAGCCCTTCCGTCTTCCGTACCGGCGGGTGCCACCTAGTCAGTATCAGGTGTTACGTCGTGTTCTGAATGAAATGGAGGAGAAGGAGATTATTCGCAAATCGTCAAGTGAATTTGCGTCTCCTTTAGTCCTCGTTTGGAAAAAGAACGGTGACCTACGTGTGTGTACGGACTTTCGGTGGTTAAATAAGAGGACTTTGAAAGATGCTCATCCGTTGCCTCACCAGGCCGACTGTTTGGCTGCGTTGGGCGGGAAGTCGCTATTCAGTACAGTGGATTTGACTTCAGGCTTTTACAATATGCCTTTACATGAGGATGATCGGAAGTACTCAGCCTTTACGACACCTATGGGGCTATATGAGTACAACCGTCTTCCTCAGGGTCTTTGTAATAGCCCAGGGAGTTTTATGCGTATGATGACAAGCATTTTTGGGGACCAAAACTTCCTAAGCTTGCTATGTTATTTGGATGACTTGATTGTGTTCGGACCCGATGAAAAGACAGCCTTGGGTCGTCTTGAGGTTGTATTTAGTAGGTTGAGGGCGCACAATCTAAAGCTGGCTCCCAAGAAGTGTAACTTTCTTAGGAAATCTGTGCGTTTCCTTGGACATGTGATTGATGAATCTGGGGTGTCCACGGATCCTAGTAAGGTTGAGAGTATGGCCAAAATGACCAGCTCGGATTTGATGGAGGCTGATGGAGTTACGCCATCTCAGAGACGCATAAGATCATTCCTTGGTATGATTAACTACTACCAGCATTTTGTACCCAACTACTCAGCTATGGCCAAACCCCTTTTTGATCTGTTGAAAGGACAGAAAAGAAGGACCAAAAGAGGCCGTGCAAGTAAAAGTTACTGTGTCTTACGGAAATTGACTGTGGATGACTGGACACCTGAGGCTCAAAGAGCATTTGAGAACCTCAAGGCTGCCATGATTGAAGCAGTTGTCTTGGCTCATCCGGACTTTACTCGTCCCTTTGTGCTCTCGACGGACGCTTCCTTGGATGGTCTTGGAGCCGTTCTGTCTCAGGTTCAAGATGGTGACGCTAGAGCCAGGCCCATAGCGTTTGCAAGTAAGTCGCTTTCTCCTTCTCAGCGCAACTACCCGGCACATCGTTTGGAGTTTTTGGCGTTGAAATGGGCAGTTTGTGAAAAGTTCAGCCATTGGTTGAAAGGTCATGTATTTACGGTATGGACCGATAACAACCCGCTGACTCACATTCTGTCCAAGCCAAAACTCGACTGTTGCGAACAAAGGTGGGTGGCCAAACTTGCGGCATACAACTTCGACATCAAGTATGTACCTGGTTCGCAGAATGTTGTGGCTGACGCTTTGAGTAGGGTTCCATTTGTTACATCTAGCATTGGATCTAGACTTTTACATGAGAAATATGACAAACTTCTGTCTGAAGTTCGGGGAGTTTCTACTAGCTCGGTTCAGGATGCTTTTCGATGGTCTAATGGGTCTGAAGGTCAACAGGGTGTTCCTTTGCACAGTAATCCTACAAGCATTGCACTTACTTCTTTAGATAAAGAGGATGTTCTGGCAGTGTTTGACTCACACAAGTTGTGGGATGATGGTGCGAGGCTTCGTGCATTGTCTGCCTTGGAGCATTTTCCTCAGATGGTTTCTGAAACTGAGATACCACTTACTTACTCTGAGAGTGACCTGCGTGAAAAACAGCTCGCTGATGGAGTGCTGTCGAGGGTTATTCACTATGTGGAAAGACACCGCAGGCCTAGCAGGCGTGAGAGAGCAAGGGAATCTGTTAAAGTTCTCAGATACATTAAGCACTGGGAGAAATTTGTTGTGAAAAATGGGATTCTCTACAGGATTTCTCGTGACCAGTTGTCTAAGGGTAAGCGATTTCAGTACGTGGTCCCTGAGTCACTTCAAAAGGAGGTGTTACAGGGCATTCATGATCATGCGGGTCATCAGGGACAGGCTAGGACTTTGGGTCTAGCGAGGCGTCGCTTCTTCTGGCTAAGCCTTGACAGAGACATTAGGGAGTATGTTCGATGCTGTCAGAGGTGTGTTGTCAGCAAAACTGCTGAGCCTGAGGGTCGCGCACCTTTAGAGAGCATAGTGACTAGTAGACCTTTGCAATTGGTATGTATCGATTTTTGGTCTGCTGAAGATCGTAAAAATCAGTCAGTAGATGTTCTGGTGATCACTGATCACTTTACCAGGATGGCGCAAGCGTTTCATTGCAAAGATCAGTCTGCTAAACAGGTGGCGCGTATCTTGTGGGACAAATACTTTTGTGTGTTTGGGTTCCCTGAACGTGTTCACAGTGATCAGGGTGCGAACTTTGAGAGCCAGCTGATTTCTGAGCTCCTGCAGGTGTCCGGTGTACACAAATCGCATACAACTCCTTACCATCCAATGGGGAACGGTAGTGTGGAGCGGTTTAACCGGACCCTGGGGAACATGATCCGTGCATTGCCTCCTGACGTAAAGCACAACTGGCCTAGACAACTACAGTCCCTGACTTTCATGTACAACTGTACGGTTCATGAGACAACGGGCTATGCTCCGTTTTATCTCATGTTCGGTAGAGTTCCTCGGCTTCCGGTAGACATTGTGTTTCGTTCTGTTCTGGAAGATCACACTGTGACTTGCTATGACAAGTATGTGGCTTCTCTTATGTCCGATTTGAAGGAAGCACTGTCGATTGCTCAAGCACATGCTTCAAAGGAACAGTCCAGGCATGCTGTGCTCTACAATAAGAGAGTCAAAGGTCGTGATATTGATGTTGGTGATCGTGTTCTTCTGGCCAACAAAGCTGGAAGGGGTAAGCGAAAGCTGGCTGATAGATGGATGTCTGCTGTAATTGTTGTGGTGGATAGAAATGTTGACACTCATATTTTCAAGATCAAAGATGTGAGCACTGGTCAGGAAAAGGTTGTCCATCGCAACCTTTTGCTACCTGTTAATTTTCTACCATTGGACAAGGATGAATGTGAAGTGTCTGATGCTGGCTCATCTTTAACAGTGTCTGAGTCTTGTGATGACAACTGTGGTCCTGAGTCTATAGTTGGTTCAGTTGCTGATGCCTCAGTCTCAGGACCAGATGTCAATACAAGTGTGTTAACAGAGACTCATGAAGATTTAATGTCTGTTGCACCTGATGATAATTTGTCTATTGATGCTAATGTATCATGTGCTACATCTGAAAGTTGTGAAAGAACTTCTGACTGGGTTTCTGGGTTGCCTGACAAATGTTCACAGCTGGGATCAGTTGTTTCTTTGAGCAATGTATCTGTGAGTCTACATGATGACCTGACTGATGGTTCAAGTGTTCGTGGGAATTTGAGTTGTGAAGTCAAATCTGTAAGTCTTCTTCCTTCGGTGAATCCAATTCCTTCAACTGATGTTTCTACTACAGAGGTTACAAATGTAGTACCAATTCCTGACCCTGGGAATGTTGTTGCACACAGGTCTCGTTTTGGACGGTTCATTAAGCCTGTAAATAGACTGTTATACACTATGTCTGGACAAAATGTTGTGTCAATGCAGAGTCACAGAATTCAGACTGTTTGAATGTTTTTGTTTGTTTGATTTTGTTTTACATGCTTATATGAATGTGTTCTTTATGCTTGTACACGAATGAGACATAGTCTGTCTGAATAAGGAGACACATGAAACAAAGTTTTTTTTTATTTCTTTATTGTTTTTGACATACTTTGTGCAATTATACATACTTTCTGTATACCCTTTTATAGAGTTTTGTGGGATGTATATGGGCATCTTACTGTCAGGAGTTGGTCTGAGAGTTATGCGCACCTCTCTTTCCACTTCATCCTTTGGGATGACTTTGGTTTGACTTACCTGTAGGTATCTCTATGTTTGTATTGTGTATTTACTGACGGGTATTTTGTATTTGAGCACTAACAATTGTACTAATTCACAAGAATTCAGTGGGGGTGAGTGTAACGGAGTTAGAATTGTACATAGTTTTCATATAGTTTTATTGTGAATTCTTATGAATTCAACAGTTAGTTCCATGTTGTACTGGTGCCCTCTAGTGGTTTGTATGAGAACTGCAGAAGAAAAAAAAGTTAAAACAGGAAATGATGCAACACAGCAGTGGATATGGGTACTGCTGGCTGTGGGTGAGTCTGCATTTGCCTCAGTGCAATTTGATAAAATATAAAAGATATAGATGCAGATTTAATGTAAAATAAGATTAGTCATTAAGTATTTTATGTTTGTAAAGTAGTTATGGGTAATATTTTGAGTATTTAAAAGGCTATTTGGTGTTTTGTGAACTTTAGTGAAGTTGTGGCTAATGCTAATGCTACTACACGTTTTATCTAGGTCACATATGCCTGCAGTTAATGGTGAAACCACTAAAAGGGTGATTTTTGTTTAATATTACAGGTATGTTTCTTTCTGTATGTTCTTAATTGTTATTATATTTAAGTTCCTTTTGTAAAATGTAACTAAATGTTGTGATGTATACTTTTGGAAACTATGCAACACAGCAGTTGATATGGGTACTGCTGGCTGTGGGTCACATATGCCTGCAGTTAATGGTGAAACCACTAAAAGGGTGATTTTTGTTTAATATTACAGTAAAGAAGATTTTCATCGACTGACAGTTGCTTGCCGTGTATTTATTGACGAGTCAAAGACCATCGTGTAGAGAGTGTGGGGCTCGAGTGGATTCCAGTAAATTCATGATAAAGCACAACGCAGAGTTAAAGAGAAATCTTACACTTTTTGCATGGGAACAGTAATCTGTCACTTTGGTCTTCTGTAACCCGTCACACATGTTAGGTTAATTGATGACTTTAAATTGCCCATAGGTGTTTGTTTGTCTGTATATGTTAGCGCTGCAGGGTTGTACAAGAATGTTCTTAAAAAATAAGGAACCATAGTATTACAGCTATGAGTTTAAACAGAGTCTAGCCATGGAACCTATTACACTTAATGATTTATTTTAATCAGTTTTTGGATTCATTTTCCTAACTTTTGTGTGAATTGTTTCATACATAATTGATTTGATCATTTTTACATAACAGAAAAACTACAGACTCTAAGACCATCTGAATTAGAGGTACTTCCTCAAGAAGAACCTAACCTCATCCCAGTGGGGACTCCTTTAGAGGCACTTGAGGAGAAGATCAGGGCCCTCAGGGAAGAGAATGAAAGACTGCAGAACCAGCAGAGTGAAGAATCTTCTGCAGCCAATAAAGATCTTGAGACCCAAGTCAAGGCTTTACAAAGAGAACACCATGCTGCAAAATGGCAGTTAATGGCAACTATCTCTTTTAGATTAAAATAGTGTTTTTTAGATTGAATAAACAAGTGTCCCCTTATTTTTGGTGTTATTGTTAGAAATGTATCTTTGTCCACATTTTTAGGGGATATCTACTGATGTAGTATAGGGTTTCATGTAGGAAATATTTAGCCTGGGGCTAAACACTATAGCGCCACTGAGGCATAATTGGTCTGACAGAAACCCTGTAATGCTTTCAGAACCCCTAACCAACACATTTTGCTACACTTTGAGACACAAAAAAAAAATGAGCGGAGATGTATTTTGTCTTTTACATGTTGGGTATTTACAAGTCCTTTTGTGGTAAATTTGGTGGGCCATATTTTCCAGAAATTCCATCACTCTTAGCAGCTATGAGGATCCTGATTTTGGACAAGTTCAAAAAGAGCTCAAGCAATGGCGGTGAAAGCGAATATGAGGCCAGTGTTGTTCTACCATTACCTTCTCAACTACCATATATCTCCCAAACCAACATCAGTAAGTACATTTTTGTAATGGTCAATTAAAAACATAAAAATTGTGTGATGGTTTTCTTTGTTTTTATTCTGGGTTGTGTTTCCTTCTTACAATTAATTAGGTACCCTAGGGAATGATGACTCCACCAGACTGTCTGCCCATTGTTGGGAGACTGCAAAAGCACAACCTACAGCGAAAGGAATGGCCCGCACCCTCCTTCTGGGCCTGTTCAGCATTGATGTTCTACTGAAGTCCAACCTGATGGGAGGGGTCAACAAGGTTGATCCATCTGCAGAGAGACGCTGGCCTTTGGACCCCAAGAAGCTTTTATCTTTACTCAGTAAGACAATAAAAAATTATTTTTAATGGATTACAATATTTTGCAATGTTATTGCAAATGGTAAAAGGTAACAAACCCTTTAGGACTGAAATGTACACAACTAATAGCGAAATAGATGGGCGAATAAAAAGCTTTAACAGCTTTGGTATTTTTTTAGATATAAAGCGATTTATCTATCTAGTCGGAATACATAAAACATTTTTAGCATTAAAATAGATCCTCTGTAGCAGCTTTAAAATCCCAGCACCAATCTACATGTCTCCACCTGTAGTGCTGTGTATATATTCCCCTCCTGAGTTGCAGTCTTTGTCGGTTATTGTCTATTGTGTATGCACGTTCCTGTTATGTTCCTGAGTTTTATTAAAGTTATGTCATTTTGTAAATCCGTCATTTTACAGATGCAGTTGTTCAGCAAGACCCAGGGGCGAAGATTACAGACAGGCCAATCAGAGTGGGTCTCGATAAGTTAGCATGCAGGCATTCATAACAAAGGGGTAGTAGTTTTTTATTTTTAAAACATAAATGTTGTTAGGCTACTTTGCAAAAGAACACTAATTTCATAAGCAACACAATGTTTAATAAGTGTAGAATATCTAAATCCATCTAAATAAAGTCATATCACATACCTACCTTACCAAAAAGAAACAACCCTTTCAGACCATTTTCCTCCAGTTTCCATCTCGAGGTAAATCAGTAAAGTTACTGATGTTAATTTGGCCCAAGATGGCCGATCCCGAGCTCCCTGAACTCTGTGCCTGGCCCAAGATGGCCGATCCTGAGCTCCTTGAACTTTATGCCTGGCCCAAGATGGGTGATCCCGAGCTCCCTGAACTCTCTGCCTGGTCCAAGATGGCTGATTTTGAACCCTCTGCCGTATCTAACCTGGCACAGAGGGCCTCTTTCTGCTCTCTCCCTCTTACTAGGTTCCTGTTGCTGCTGTCTTCGCCCTGGCTTCCTGCTCTGCCGTCTTTGCCCTGGATTCCTGCTCTGCCGGCTCCGCCCTGGCTTCCTGCTCTGCCGGCTCCCCCCTGGCTTCCTGCTCTGCTGGCTCCGCCCTGGCTCCCTAGCCCTCTGCCATTACATGGACCTGGTCCACCATACCACCTCCTGTTCCGCATCCGTTCCACCACCCTCTGCTTCTACCTAGGGAGTGTCTGGAATCCACTCCTAAGGGGTGGGGCTCTGTAATGAGAGCTAGCATGGCTCCCTCTGCTGGCCTGCAGAGGCTTCTCCCATCACCCTCAGGACTTCATTACCCATCATCCCATGCACTAGTCTGATCAGCACCACACCTGTTTCCTGTTTTTATAATTAGCTGGACTATATAGCTCACTCAGAACTCATTCACTTTGCGAAGTTTTGTTAGCCTGTCTGCATACCGAGCGCTTACCCTGTTATCCTCTTTCTGTTTTTGACCCGTGCCTGTTCATTGCATTTTGATTGTTTGCTGCCTGCCCTGACCTTTGCCTGGATATATTGACTACTGTTTTTGGATTGCCTACACTGTGTTTGTTTGCCTGGTTGTTGACCTTAGCCTGTTTGTGGATTACTCTTCAATAAACCTGCATTTGGATCTAACCCGTTTCACAGTGCATGACACATACTTTGCTTGTTTCATTAACAAATCTCTTGAATGAATGACTCAATAAAAAATCAATTTAAGGCACTTGCCGCCACCTAGTGGTGTAACAATGTAATCAATAGAATTGTTGTTGAAGTTGTGCTTCTAAGTAAAAAAGTTCATTTTGAGCCCATATATATTTGTTTTGTATTTCCAGGTTAGCATTATTCCATTGTTGACCATATTGGAAGTTTGACTTCTCAACAGAACTGAAAGTAGTAGCTGACAAAAACACTACTAACCTGTACAAAATCATACTACGATTGCACGGATGTACACTTACAGACAACAATACGGAAGCAATACAGATGAAAAACAAAAATAGAAACTGAAAATCATGGTTGTTTAAAATGTTTTTCAAATGTTGTATCTCCAGCAACAGATAAACTAAATCAAGGTAATATCAAAACAAAACATACTGTGACATCCCTACACAAATCTTGTCATGACAACCGACAATAAAGACTTTTTAATGATGTGATAGAGCACGATTTAACCAACTCTTAGTAAAACAGGGTCTTTACAAGTCTTACCTTTTGTCGTTGCACAGTTTTTATTCAAAAATGCATGCAAATAATTAATACAATTCACTTCGCCTGCACTACAATTTCCAGTGGACAGAACATGTTTATTTATTCACAGAGAGCAGATCTTATTACCTCTGGAATAATTCATGCAATATGCATAGCTCGAGTCTAGGGGAGCACCGTGAGTTTGTTTGAATGTAAGCCAGGGGTGTCCAGACTTTTTTGTGTGGTGATCAACTTTTAAAATGATAAAGCCGACAAGATCTACCTGCTAAAAAACACAGTTACATTTTTAATGAGAATTTAAAAGCGTATTAGGACTATACCGCATATCTATAAATTGAATTTAAGGCTGTCCCCATTAGGCTACTCCATTCTTTTTGAGGAGTTAAAAAAGTCCTTGAGTACATGTCAAGTACTGCTTAAAATAGCGGAGATGCAGTTTAGTGAAACAAACTAGAAAAAGACAACAGTATCAGAAGCCTCTCTTTTAAAAAATGAGCAGTGCGACGCGGCTTTCTATTGCTAGGCAACCACCAAGTCAGCTGTCTTGTCAATCAAATATTGAAGCGTGAGCGCTCTTTTGCTGTGAACTGTCATATTAGCAGAAACTTTAAAAAGAGGGCGCTTGCTCTGACCTTGTTTGAGGATGAGAGGTGCACAAACACAGGAGAGAGTGAGCGAGTGGAGTCCGGTTCTTTAAAGCAACTGTAAACTTCCCTTACCACAACGTAAGGCCCGCCTCTCCCCTCATTCGATTGGACAATGGAAAGACGCGAAAGACGTCGGGCGCTTCTCCACTCTCTCAGCGTTCCTTCAAAGGCACGTGCAAAAACCGCAAGGAGCTCAGCGGACATAAACATAGCTTAAACAGCACGCAAACGCTCCCTGTCCATAGAATATCATTCAAAAAAGGCACCTCAACTGCCATAAACGCTTTTGGTGTGATTGGCCCCTCTTATAATGCCTATTTCGCGCTCTGTTTTCCGATGCTCATGGAGCATCATATACAGTTAACTTATGTGCGATCTACCGGCATTGCCTTTGTGATCGACTGGTCGTATTGGACACCCCTGATGTAAGCAATTCAATTCAATTTTATTTATATAGCGCTTTTCACAATTGTTAATTGTTGCAAAGCAGCTTTACATGAGTAGATGTAGGGGAGAACACAGAAAATCAATAGATAATATAAGATGTAGGATATAGCAGCTAAAGTTCAACCGTACAAGCGAGCGTATTAATAATGTCACGTATACAGTAAAGTGCTAAGTTAAGCCAAAGTTGGCTGACTCTCCAGGGGACAAAAAACCACCTAGGAGAAAACCCGGTGGGAAAAACTCCTAGAAGGACAAAAACCCTTGGGAGAAATTAATATATATTTATATATATAGACACGTTAGGGATAGGAAGCAGGTAAGCGGATTAAACTGGTTCAGCCGGTGGTCGTTGGTCGGGCATCGGCTGGGCGTCACGTTGAAGGACAGCCAGTAGATCAGTGGTGCGATGACCTTCACAGCAACAGGAACTGGGTCGGGGTCGAGGACGAGACAGGGAGACAAAAACAGAGTTCTATTAGCGTAGGGGCCGTTCGCATGTAATGCAAGGGTCATACATTATAGTGGTTTATAGAGCACCTATTATCCTAATTAATTAGCACGTTAGCACGTTATTGTAATATCCCAGAGTACATACATGTTATTAAAACTTGAACTAATGCATTATGAGTCTTATAAATTGCTTACATACCTCACAGATTTTTCTCTGTCTGTGAAATGCTCGGATTTAGTTCCTGTCTCTGCCTCCCAAAATGTCTAGCGTACTCGGATTGGTCAGATGACCTACTCAACTGTTATTGGTCAACTGTGTTCAGTGTGTGTTTGAAAGGTTACGCCCCTAACTACGCGTGGGTTTTCCGGTTCTGACTGAGATTCACACAGGCATGCCATGAACATAAACAAGCATTATATTTCTCTATAAACGATGGTGTCTGTACTGCCTTACCAGTTCGAGCTCCATCCAGAGAGTTCAGACGGCCGTAACGGTATAAATGATGTCCGTCAATGAACGCGATTGGATTTAACTATTTTAGGTGTCTTTTACTCTGCCAGAATGCTAAACGAAGACGAAAATGTGTTGCAAAGACATCCAAAAGGTAATTATAATGTACTACATTGCTATGCAAACTATATGGAAACACCAAATGTAGCACATAGAAAGTATTTGTTGAAATGATTATAAAACAATTTCATTTGTTATTTTATTTGTTAACATTATTTTACTATAGTAAACTTTATTATAAAATACTGCTTACATACTATATTACTGTGCAAACTATATGGAAATACCAAATGTAGCACATAAAGTATTCATTGAAACAAATGTTAGTTCTACATTATTTCAGTATTGTAAACTTTATTTTGAAAGACTGCTTACTTATAAGTGCTATGTTATTACTTATTAGGTTTTAAGGAGAATGCAACAGGTTCCAGGGCCTCTTACCTGCATGATTCATCATCCAGGTTTTGCACAAATTGCGTAAATCCCTACACACAGAACATTTATTGTACCGACAATGGGCCTTTGAGGCGCAGGTCACTAGAGTAAGTGTTTACAAGTTTTATTAAATTTTTAAACTAATAACACTAAAGTAGCATTATAGTAACAAAGTACCCAAAAGAACAAAAGATGTATCAAAGAAAATATAGTACTCAGTCAAAAGTTTTTTTATTTATTACAAATATATATTTAAATGTTAACCATATTGTGCTCTTCTTTAAAAAAAATTCAATTCACTTCTTACAGCTATCTAATGCTAATGCCAAGGCAGCCCTGGACGAGCTCGGCGATGTTGTCAACAGGTGTGAGAGGCTGTATCCGCAAGCCCTCTCCATAGTAGCCGGGGACTTTAATCATTGTAATTTGAAGTCAGTGCTACCGAAATATTATCAACATGTCAGCTGTGTTACCCGAGGTAGGAAAACTCTTGACCATTGTTATTCAACCATCAAGGGAGCTTATAAATCTGTCTCCCGGCCGCACTTTGGGAAATCAGATCATTCCTCTGTACTGCTGCTTCCCGCGTATAAGCAGGAGATAAAGAGGGAGAAACCCACCGTGAGGACAGTACAGCGCTGGACTGCTGAAGGTGAGCTTATGTTGCAAGATTGTTTCGATTCTACTGACTGGTCAGTTTTTAGTGATTCTAATATGCTGCATGAGTTCACCGAAGCAGTTACTGATTATGTTAAATTCTGTGTGGACAGCTGTATTCCCACGCGTACTTTTCGTGTCTACCCTAATGAAAAACCGTGGGTAAACAGTAACGTTCGCGCGAAATTACATGAAAGGTCAGTGGCTTTTAAATCTGGGGACGATGCCCGTTACAAGAGCGCGAGATATGACCTTAGAAATGCAATTAAGTCTGCTAAAAAACAACATCGGGATAAGGTAGAGCGATACTGTTCTGAAGGGGACTCTAGGCGGGTTTGGCAAGGCCTACAAGTGGTCACTAACTATAAGGCCAAACCTAGCAGTATCATAGCAAGCTCTGCTCCCACTCCAGACGATTTTAACAACTTTTATGCTCGTTTTGAATGTGCTGCAGAGACACTGACGCGGGGAACATCTCAAACTGGAAACACACACAGAGACATATTATCTATCGATGCAGATGCTTTTGGAAGTCAAGCGTATCAGGTTTCCGTTACTGAGACACGTAAAGTTTTTAGAAGTGTGAAATTAGGAAAGGCTGCTGGGCCTGATGGCATTACTCCAAGAGTTTTAAAGACATGTTATAATCAACTTGCACCTGTTTTTACTGATATTTTTAATTTGTCTCTCTCGCTTTGTACGGTTCCGAATTGTTTTAAAAAATCAACTATAATTCCTGTGCCTAAGAAAACAACTGCCACCTGTATGAATGATTTTAGACCTGTTGCCTTGACTTCTGTGATTATGAAGTGCTTTGAACTACTTGTGAAACAGTATATTAACAGCTGCATTCCTGCATCCACCGATTCATTACAGTTTGCATATAGATCAGATAGAGCTGTGGATGATGCTGTATCCTTGGTTTTACATACTGTACTTCAACACCTAGAGGGGAGGGACAGGTATGTCAGGATGCTGTTTGTTGATTATAGTAGTGCCTTCAATACCATTAGACCTTCTATTTTAATATCTAAGCTGACAGATCTGGGCCTCTGTAATTCCATTTGTAGGTGGATACAGGACTTTCTAACAGGCCGCCCCCAGACAGTTAGGGTTGGCAATACACATTCAGTCTCTATCGTGTTAAATACCGGAGCACCTCAAGGTTGCTGTCTTAGTCCCTTATTATACAGCCTGTACACTTATGACTGTACTGCAAAACATCCCACAAATAGTATTGTGAAATTTGCGGACGATACTACGGTGGTAGGACTTATTGACAGCAATAATGACAGTGCCTATAGGGATGAGGTGAAAAATCTGATCATGTGGTGTGAGAAAAACAACCTGTCCCTTAATGTGGGGAAAACTAAGGAGGTCATCATAGATTTTAGAAGGAATAAATCCACACACACACCTGTCTACATTAATAACTCTGCCGTTGAAATTGTAAATGATTTTAAGTTTTTAGGCATTCACATTTCAGACTCTCTTTTATGGTCTACTCATATTAATTTAGCTATTAAGAAGGCACATCAGAGGCTTTATTTCTTGAGGTGTCTCAAGAAATATGGCATGTCATCTAATATTTTACAAAATTTCTATCGTTGCACAATTGAGAGTATACTGACAGGCAACATTACAGTGTGGTTTGGTAGGGCTACTTCACATGAATTGATTCTTTTAACAAAGGTTGTAAAAACTGCATCTAAGATTATCGGTGTTCCACTAGAATCGCCCCAAAACATCTACTGGCGACGCAGTACTAAGAAGGCCCTAAGTATTATAAAGGATGCTAGTCATCCGGCTCATAACCTTTTCACACAACTTCCATCAGGAAGACGTTTACAGAGCATCCCTACACGCACATCACGGTTTAGAGATAGCTTCTACCCACAGGTCATAAGATTACTTAATGATAGTGAGAGAGGAAGGAGGGTTGAGGTTTGATCTTAGCTATTGTATTTATGTGGTTGGATGTTTTTTAACTTTAAATATTATTTTTATTAAATTATTGATTAATGCTGAGAGAGTGCCAAGGCATATTGCATTTCATTGCTGTGGTACTCTGTACTAATATGCATATGACAATAAACTTGAACTGAACTGAACTGAACTATCTATACAGATAAATGGCATATCAAAGCTTGGAGCTTCCTGATCAGACTGGTCAGTATGTTGGCTTCCGACGACCCCTGCACTGAAGCGCATTAGATGGCGTCCTCCTTTGAAGGTCTCTCAAACTGTGATGCCAGGTCCATTGGAATCGGGATTTCCTTCAGCTTATCTTCAAATACCTCATCAAACACAAGCCTGATCACATCATCCACATAACTGTAGAAATATTGCAGTCAATAAATCTTTTGTTTTGATTATTTATTTACCTGCTTCATACATTAAGTTTTTATTTATGAATATATTTGAAATAAAAACATTACTGCTTACAGTATGTCGCTTGTGTTTTTTGGGAACATAACCTTGTACTTTCCCTCTCCTGCTTTTGTTACGGCTTGGTGACATTGTAATGGATGGCTGCAAGGTACAACCTGTAAAAATATAAACAAGCAATACATTTATTGTAAAAGTAAATACTACTTTATTTAACACAGTTACTAAAATACTTAAATACCTAGACAGCATTCCAATAAATGGGAAAATCAAATGTTTTGCGCAAATTGGAAATCTCAGGCTATGGACGGCAAAGGCATCCACTGATGATGGTGATGGAAACATTGTGAAACGATGCTACTGGGTTCCTATGATTTTGCAGAGAAAAAAGAACTTTGTCATGATCAGTTATACATTTAAGACTGGTAGTGGTATCACTAGCTAAATACATCATATGTGTTAAATACCTTTGCTCCTCATATGCCAGTCTGACTCCTTGTACTGTGTGCCCACTGATGTTGCATGTTTGGCATTATACATTACGCCTACTGCTGCCTACAGTGAAGAATGATGTGTCCAGCTGTGAATCTAGGATATAGACAAATAAAACAAACATGTATTCAGTCAAAAAGTCATATATAACAATAGGGTACAATGACTATAAATCGTTAGACTATTCATTAAAACGTTCATGTATTACATATTACATGGCCCAACATACGCAACACACATGACGTGTTTACTTCGTTTCAAAATCTAAGAAAGCTTCAAGTAAATACAACAGTAAAATACATATAACGTTAAACAAATAATCTGTACTTAGAGTTTCTTGAGTTTGATCATGAGAACAAACTTTACTGGTAACAGTTTAGCTGGTAACTTAGCAAGTTTGTAAACACGTCTAAATCAACATCTAAAAATCAGTTAAAACCATAAATACAACCGATAATCTGCATAATTCAACATACACGTGTGTAAATATGGTACGTTGTTTATGAAATACAGTATTACAACACAAAACAATTAGCTTGCAAGCTTAGCTCTACATGCACATAATGTTAAGCTCCGGTTACCGGTAACGTAACTTACAGTAAAAGATAAATAATAAACATGAATACTTACAGCCTGTGATCCAGAAGTGCACGGTAATCCAACTTTCAGGAGGAGACGTCGCGAAAATCCAGCTTCGGTTCATAAGAAGCAGTCATTGTGAAAACTCCGTGAACATATAAACAACGTCTGACTGGATTTTGCCGGAACCGTATTAAACATGATGTCCTCTGTGGAAGGCCATAAAGTGCTATTTTGCCCTCGCATCTGAGACAGTGTCTACTCGAGAGATTTAATCGCTTAAACGATGAAAGAGTTTACAAACACACTCGAATCAGGGACTCCCAACCTCCGCCATTTCAGCTCTCTTTGCACTCAACGCTCTCCAACCCCGTCTTTGAGGGTGTACCCAAGCAAATCAGAGAGGGCTGAACTATGATAATGTTGGTCTTGTCCACGTCACCAATCCCAGGAAGTAAACTGTTGCCTACAATCTAAGTGTTTTTTGTAGTCCTAGAACGTTAGAGATGATAACTCGCGTCATCGTTTTCTTTGAGTTATGTACTTTTTGAATATCGTTAGTATGTACTAATACACACCTACACACAAAAGGATGTTTAAAAACGTGTATCTCATAATAGGTGCTCTTTAAGTCACCTCGGTTCCAGACAGGCTAACTATTGCGGCAATAGTATATTACCCATGAGGTATGGGAGTGCTTTGTTCTAGACAAAATAACTTCTGCGGGAAAAGTACATTTACTGGACGATTTATGTGAATGCTTTGTTAAAGAAGAATGTCCTAAGTTTAGATTTAAATTGTTCGACTGTGTCTGATACTCGAACATTATTTGGTAAATATTTGCAGAGCTTAGGGGCTAAGTAGGAAAAGGATCTACCACCTTTAGACACTTTTGATATTCTAGGGATAATTAAGTGACCAGAATTTTGTCATCGCAGTTTACGTGGTGGATTGTATTCTGATAGTAGTTCTTTAATATACGAGGGCGCTATAGGCCATTTAAGGCTTTGTAGGTGATTAGTAATATTTTAAATTGTATGCGATATTTAACTGGTAGCCAGTGTAAAGATGCCAGAATTGGACTAATGTGCTCATACTTTTTAGATCGAGTAAGCACTCTTGTGGCGGCATTTTGAACCAGCTGTAGCTTGTTTACCTGATTTGCATGGCATCCCCCGAGTAACAAGTTACAATAGTCTATTCTAGAGGTCATAAAAGCATGGATAAGCTTTTCTGCATCTGATGCAGACAGCATATGGCGTATTTTTGAGATATTTCTAAGATGGAAGAATGCTGTGCAGCAGACGTTGGAGATATTACTATCGAAAGATAGATTGCTGTCGAACATTACGCCTAAATTCTTAACTGTGGAAGATGGCACCACCGTCATCTATGGGCAACTTGTAATCTGACATATTGGGCCCTATTTTAACGATCTGAAACGCAAGTGAGAAGCGCAAAGCGCAAGTGACTTTGTGGATGGATCTTGGGCGCTGTTGCTATTTTCCCGGCGGGAGAAATAACTCTTGCGCCAGGCGCAAATCAATAAGGGGTTCTTCTGAAGTAGGTTCATTATTCATAGGTGTGGTTTGGGCGTAACGTCAAATAAACCAATAAGAACGTCATCCAACATTCCCTTTAAACGCAAGTGCGCAAGTTCCAAAGCGGGTTGTTATTATTATGACGGATTTACCAGGCGCACGCCAGGAGCGGTTCACAGCCGAGGAGCCATTCTTGTAAGAGCAGTCAAAGACAGAGAAGTTGTTTTGTATGGGGATGGGAAAAACCCGCCCAAATCAGCATCGGTTAAACAGGCGTGGGAGGAAATAGCCACAATTGTCTCATTAGCTGGCATCCCCATGATGTTGCGCCGCAAGCGCTATGATGTCAGGAGACGGGGGAATCCCAAGCTTGCCAGCATAAATCGGGCACGGCATGTAACGGGAGGTGGATCTGCCTCTACACAGGACCTGACGCCAGATGAGGACATCGCTGCGTCCACCCTCACCGCTGAAAGCCAAGAAACGCAACTTCCAACCCCAAAGTACACTTACAAATCAAGTTCACATACATTAAGGTTTCTAATTAAAAAATTTTAATTATTATTTACATAAAATAAACGTACAGCCACACAACAAACTTATGAAAATATTTTAATCGTTATTTGCATTATAATTTTTTAACGCAGCCACACAATAAATAAAAAACTATCACCACAATCTTTTCCCTTATCTCATGTGTTAATATTTTTTATTGTAACAATTTATGATTTGCAAAAATAACTGTTGCATTTGATTAGATTACATAAGCAAATTGTGTGCGTGTTGTGCACGCTATACATTATGGTCAAGCATGCGCCCTTAAAATAGCATAATGAACAACGCACAACGCACCACTGACTTTAGACTAGTTTTTTCTGGTCAGTGGCGCAATTGTTTTTTTGAAACTGCAAAATAGCATCAGGGTTTGCGCCGGAACACGCCTCCTTTTTTGCGCTGAACCGCCCAGGGAGCGCAAGCTCATTCCCTAGTTTGCCGACGTGCGTCTGTGGAGGGAAAAACCCGCTGTGCGCCGGTGCAAAATACGAATGATACATGCGTCACTGACAAAGTCAATTGCGCTGGGTGCAAGATAGGGCCCATAATGTTTGGAGCGATTTGGTTCAATAATAAGTATCTCAGTCTTATTGGAGTTTAGCATAAGAAAGTTATGTGCCATCCAGTCCCTAATATCACTAATGCAGTCTGTTAGCTTAGCAAACTGGTGGGTTTCACTAGGATGTGACGAGATGTAAAGTTGGATGTGACGAGATGTAAAGTTGGGCATCATCCACATAGCAGTGAAAACTTATGTTATGTTTCCTGAAAATGTCTCCTAGAGGTAACATATATAACGAGAATAGGATAGGGCCTAGAACTGATCCCTGAGGTACGCCGTATTTAAAGTGCCCATATTATGAAAAACTCACTTTTTCTGGGTTTTGGGGTGTTATTTTTTGTCTCTGATGCTCCCACAAGCATACAAACTTGGAAAAAAATCCATCCTTGCTGTTTTGAGTGAGATACAGGTTTCTGAATGTCCTCTGCCTTGAGTCTCAGATTGTGCGAGTTCAAACTCAGCTCCGTTGTTACGTAACTAACCGTTTCGTCACATTCAGTTTGAATTTTCTCGCCCACCACCCCACTCGCAGGTCTCCACCCACCAAGGAGCTAGAGAGAGCACAGAACAGTCAGTCACTTCGCTCGCTGATACCCTGCTGTTATCATGTCTCACTGAAATAACAGCGCTATTTGGATATTATTGATTATAATCCCGCCTACTTTTAAAAACAAAGTTTTAACGCGTGGTTATTGGAACCCGGAGTAATCGTATATACAGTGTGTTACGACGCAAATAATCGCCTACAATCTGAAGACAAGACGTTGAAGATGTGAAATCTGATGTAAACAACAGACTATGTATCTATATTTCACGGATTATACGCATTTGTGGACAAAAATGGTCATTGGATGTATTTTATTGGACTTTCATGGATCATTCACACATCTGAAATAGACTGGATTCGATTTGTTGTATTAACACAAAAGGTAAGAAGTCACGTTATATTTTACATGTTGTCATCTTCTGTCACAAAATACTACATTACTGAAGCTAGACTGAGCATCTGTATCTCAAAACAGAGATCCTACATTCATGCTAATCCCGTAAATGTATAGTGATGATAAAATTGGTTGTAAACAGTAAGCTATATAGATATTTTTGTAGGCTAGATAGTTTAAAATTCTACAAGAACTAAGTAATAGTGCTTTGCCAAACTAAAAGTTTTTTGCCAAACTTACCGAGACCGAGCCTTACCGCCCCGGCTTTTCTGACGAGGCTAACCCCCGAGCCTCTTATAACTTTCCGGTCCGGACCTCCCGATAGCTTCTAGCAATTAGCACGCGGTCCACAAGCAGTCTACATCCCCCGCCGGATCTTAATTTCTGTAATTTGCGAAAATAATGCGTTTGAAAAGGTTTATAACGGGAATATGTTAGTATGGTCTGTACTGCTCACGATATCACTATGCACACGCACATGACGTTAGTAGTGGGGCGTGATCAAAGGAGCAGCAGCTCATAAATATGTAATGACTAGCTCAAAACGGCGCAATCTGAAATGCCCTGAAACAGAGGCTCCTAGAGATGGGTAACAATCTTTTCCTACAAGCTATTTTGAGCAAACAACTTTTGAAACATGCTTTATGGAACTCAAACACCTATTTAACTTGTGGAAAAGCTGTCATAAGATGGGCACTTTAACGGGGGAGTGATATGACTCTTCCTCATAAAAGCAAAATATAAACAAATAAACAAAGTGATAACGATTGGTTAGATACGTTTTCTAGTCTATTGAGTAAGATTCTGTGATTTATTGTGTCAAAGGCTGCACTAAGGTCTAGTAATATAAGGATTGAGATTTCACCACGATCGGATGTTAATAGGAGGTCATTTGTAACTCTAAGCAGCGCTGTCTCTGTGTTATGGTGGGGCCTGAATCCTGATTGGAACTTTTCATATGTATTATTATTAGCTATGAATGTGCGTAGCTGGCTTGCCACTACTTTTTCTAATATTTTAGAAAGAAAAGTAATTTGAGATTGGTCTAAAGTTATTAAGATCTCACTGGTCAAGGTTTGGTTTTTTAATGAGCGTTCTAATAACTGCTAGTTTGAAAGGTGTTGGAACGTATCCTAATTCTAGAGATGAGTTTAAGATATGTAGTACCGTGTCTGACACTACATGAAATACCTCTTTTAGTAATTTTGTGGGAACGGGGTCTAATATACAGAACGATGATTTGGATGACGTTACTTATTTAGAGAGCTCTTCTATTGTAGTAGGTTTAAATGACTCAAGATGTCCGTATGGTAATCTAGTGGTAAATGTACTGTTGTGTAGAGTGGTGGCTGCTTGCGTAGTTTCTATATTTTCCCTAATAAACATAATTTTGTCAGTAAAGAAGTTCATGAAGTCATTACTATTGTGTTGGAGTTTACTATTTGTTTCTGTTTGTTCTTTGTTTCTAGTCAGTTTCCCACTGTGCTAAATAGGAAACGAGGGTTGTTATGTTTTTTCTTTAATAACCGTACTGAGATAGGTAGATCTGGCAGTTTTAATAGCCTGTCTGTAGTGTTGAACACTCTCTTTCCATGCTGAACGCCATACCTCTAAATTTGTGCTTCGTTAGTTTCTTTCCATTTTTTTAGATACTTTTTTAAGGGCTGCAGTATGATGGTCATACCATGGAGCTGGCGTTTTTTCTTTGATTCTCTTTTTTCGAATGGGAGCAACGGCATCCAACGTGCTAGAACAAACGTTGTTCAGGTTTTCTATTATAATATCCAGATCTTCACGGTTATCTGCTACATGTTTCATTTGAGACAGGTCTGGAAGAGTGCTAATAAAGCTATCTTCAGGTGGAAATTATTGTTCTGGCTAATCTGTAGCATGTTGTAGACTGAGCAGTCCTATCTAGAAGTATCGTGTATGACACAAGGCAATGGTCTGAAACGGCATCGCTCTGGGGTGATATTTTGATGTCATTAATACTGAGTCCGAGTGACAGAATTAAGTCTAATGTGTGCTTACGAGTATGCGTGGGCCCTGACACGTTTTGTTTAAGTGACTGTAAGCTCAGATAGGAAGTCTGCTATTTCTTTAAGAAAATCTGTGTGGAGGCCTATATATGGTAGCTAAAATGAACGAAAGCTGTTTGTTGTTATAATCAGTTATTTCCATATTTAACAGTATTATTTCAAACTAATTAAATTTTAGTTCGAATTTATGGTTTACTTTAAATATTTTGTTGTATATTGTAGCTACACCACCCTCTCTCCCTTTTAGACGAGGAACGTGTTTATAATAATAGTCTTGTGGGATGGATTCGTTTAAACTGATGTAATCGTCTGCTTTAAAGGCGCTGTATGTAGTTTACAGCGGCCTCTAGCGGTGATGTTTTTAGAATGCAACCAATAAGTTTACAAGCGTGTGCTCGAACTCATGAGTGACGGCCAGACTGAGATGTAACAAACCGGAGAAAGCATCACACAACATGCTGGAAACTCAGGTAAACTCCCACTGCAATGTTTAATTGACTGCATTTAGCCTATGTTATGTGGTGTTATATAGGTAAATTTACGGTAAGATAACGAAAACGGTTAGTGAACTACACTGATCAATTTCAGTATAACAGTAAAGCCCAGTATACACTGTGCTATTTTAAATAGTCCTTTAGGATTGTTGCTTGCCACACTGTGCGATCAATATCGTAGTTAAGTCCATGTCACACATAATCTCAGTTTCCATCAATGTCAGACGAGTTTAAAGACTTTAAGCGGACGCACGCAAACAAACGCGTCCGCAGTTTTACGTCATCGATCGACGACGGCTGGGTAAACACGCTAAAGCAAAGGCTAGCAAACCGAAACAACATCTAAAAAACTAAAGCACATAATAATAATAATAATAAATAATTCGTTACATTTATATAGCGCTTTTCCAGTGCTCAAAGCGCTTTACATATGAATGGGGGAATCTCCTCAACCACCACCAATGTGCAGCATCCACCTGGATGATGCGACGGCAGCCATATTGCGCCAGAACGCCCACCACACACCAGCTTATTAGTGGAGAGGAGACAGAGTGATATAGCCAATTAGTATGAGGGGATGATTAGTAGGCCAATGGGCAAGTTTGGCCAGGATGCCGGGGCACACCCCTACTCTTTTTCGAAGGACATCCTGGGATTTTTAATGACCACAGAGAGTCAGGACCTCGGTTTAATGTCTCATCCGAAGGATAATCGAAATATATTTGACATGCTTACCTGTCCAAAAGGATGAAAGCCAACTCCGGATCCGTTTTTATACCCAAAACAAAGCGGAGGTTTCTCCATAATTCAAATGCCCTGCCAATGTTCATCTGTGTTTTTGTCCGAAGCTGATCCGATTCACGTTTGGCCTTACAAGCTTCAGCAGATAACTTTTTTCTTCACAATATGTGGAGTTTGTGTTGGAGTCTGTGTTGTGCTGGGAACAGGTCGTTTCAGTCTGTTATCAGACAGTGTCGTCGCTGTTGAGCGCAAAGTCAGTAGACAAGGCGAGAGGCTCGGAAGCGCGCATGCAGGTGACGCAACTGGATTTCGCGCCAAATCCGGCCCGGTACTTTCACATAAAAATAATAATAATTTTTTTCAGAGGTAATAGCAAAACCCGCAAAGTGGATCATTTTAATGTGAGATTACAACCCCTTCACACAAAGGCAATTGAAAAGGGATTAGTTTAAGTAGAAACACTGCAGAAAGCTCCTTTAAGTCAGGTCTCTGTTAAACAGAGTGCATCTAAGTTTTGGTCAGTAATTATTTAATTGATAATAGGTTCTTTATTGGTAAGCGATCTAATGTTAAGAAGGCCGAATTTTAACATTTGAGTTTCATCTGTTATTTATTTGTTCGAGGAACAGACACAGTCGAGATGTGTTGGTACTCTGGTAAAAAAGGCTCTATGTGCTGGGATATATGTGATGTTGACATGTCAAGGCAGCTAACAGACTGATGGGTAAGCCGATCTGTCTGTTTCCTGACCTGAGCCCTGGATAGTCACATAATATCAAAAGTAAGACTATTGCGCTCTGGCTCCCGGTTTACAATCGACTAATGGTGGCTGGTGCCTCAATGTCAACGTTCCTGAGTATAGAATCTCCAATAACCAGGGCACTTTTAACAGACGTCTCAGCCTAGTTCTGCAACCTTCTCCGTCAGCCTTACTACTTCAATACACTTAGCAAATGTAAAACCCTCTATGCTGACGGACAGGGGCGTTGCTAGACATAAAGCTCTACTGGGGCACGGGCCCCCCATTATTATTATTTTTTTTTCTTGAAAGCCTGCGGTGTGCAAGATACAATTTCCTTTGCTTAACCCACTATTCCAACATTGCAACAAGTACTGGGAAAGACAAACATTTATTTAAAAATATTTAAGTATCATCTTCATATATACATATATACAGCATTATCAACATGTTTAAAGGCATAAAAATGATTAATAACTTCTTTTTTTATTTTTAAGGATATTTTCATTTTATGACTGCTACTAAAACAATCTATCTTAGTTACTGCTTATGTAATGACCTAGAGCTAGTGAACTAAATATTAATTTCATATCTGAAAATACAGAACAGTATAACACAGTTTTTGTATGTGAACAATGCAATTTTATAGACTATTGAACATACGTTTTCCTCTAATGTTTGAGCCCTGACAGGGTAAGATGTTATGTGTCTTCTTTACTCCCTTAAACTCATCATCTCTCATTTTTGCTTCCCTTTTCCTGCTTTGCACAAAACATTTCTGCTGTTCATCACATGCGTCAATGATCTGCTCAAAAGTGAATTGGGTAACAACATTGCATATAGATCCGTTTTGCCGCGATTGTCTTTGTAAAGGAATATACTAGTTAACTGCTAAAATGTAAACTTGAGATTTACACAGGGGCACAAAAGATTTACACTGGGGCACGTGCCCCAGTAAAAGGGGTCTAGCGACGCTCCTGCTGACGGATGAAGCTAAACTGTACATGTGGAAAGAAGTGGAGGTTACAATAACAAGCGGAGTCTTACAGTTTTCATGCTGGTTGATGGTATCTCCATTCTGAACATAGTCCGTGAAGCTGCATCGCGACGGGTGCTCGCTCGCAGCACGCCTCGGTCGCCTGCGAACGTCTGTGGTCAGGGTGATGTGAGGCACGCCAATTCTGCGAAGGCCGGGCAGCACCTCCTTCACAGCTTCCCGATCTGGTGTGGACAGGTCAGAAAAGCATACATCGGATGAATCCGCCATTAGATCGCCAACGAAGGCAGGTTTAAGTAAACAGACGGTAAGAAATGCTAGCTTTAGCCGGCACCGACTGGTGATGCCAGCGGGCTATATGCTGACACTGGGTGTTACTAGTGATAAAATCGTTTCGCTTAGTAATACAATTCAGTAATCCTCAAAGTAAAGTATTCCTAAGATAAACTAATAAGGTATATTATATAGATGATGCAAAGATGGTGAAAAAATAGGATTTAGCTGATAAGCTCAACGGAGCTCCGGGCTTGCAACTCCTCGTCTCTCTCTCATCGTCTTACCAACAATGGTAAGCAAACAGACAAGGGCACTGCAGGAACAAGGTAAATCAAGGTACAGCATAGCAGACTAACAGGGTATAAATAGACTAGATAATAAATAAACAGGTAACAGGTGTGACAATGATTAGTCCAGAGTGGTGAATCATAGGAATAGGAACAGAGGGAGCACAACGGATATCATAACATGTAATGTCATGTGTATATTGTACTGTTCTCAGCACTGCCGGGAGACTGTCTGGACTAGGGGTATAGGCAACGTCGGTCCTGGAGTGCCAGTGTCCTGCAGATTTTATCTTCAACCCTGATAAAACCTCGCCTACCTGTAGTTTTTAGGTGACTCTTTATACCTTGATTAGTTAATCAGGGGTGCTCGATTAGAGCTGGAGCAAAACTCTGCAGGACATCAACACCCCAGGACCGACGTTGCCTACCCCTGGTCTGGACTTACACATCCTGGTGTTGTTATAATAACCCTTGTTTTCACATGCTTTATTTGTAGTAAAACTGTGGTTTTACCAATTTCAATCAATATGCCAAAAACGGATTACTACGCTTTTATAATTAACTAAAAAAGTGTTTGAGTTCAAGTCAAATGTTTTAATTGTCGACTGGTAGCAGTTGTTCTATGTATTAGTAGCAGTAGTATTGGTAGCAGTTGTCTTTTTATGTATTAAGCTAAACATGCAAGTTTAATTTAATCAGGCTTAGAAAATCAAATGCGCTGAATTCAACATTTGAATCCTGAAATGTTGAATCCTGTGTTTTGATCATTTATTTTATCATGCTAAATATACATTAACACATATCAGCATCATGTCATCTGCATGCATTTACAATGCTATTACAAACTTAATTGAAATACTCAATACTAAAACTAATTAAAAGATATAAGAGCCAAAAAAAAAAAATCCTGAATTGAAACTTAAAAACTAAAATTCAACACAAAATTAAAGTAGTATTTTTAAAACTATAATAAGCCTGACCACAGACTTTAGTGCTACCATATAAAATTAGCTGTACAAGTGGAGCATTCACATCCTTTTATCGACCACTAAAAGCACAAGAAGTTGAGCTTCTCCTGACAGTCTCTGGGTGTCCAGGTATTTGTGTTTGTGTCCAGGGCTCCACAGCGTTGGTTTCTGGCAGGACATTGGGGCTCTCCAGCTTCAGACCAGGCCTTGTACTCAAGATCATCTCCGCTGACCCAAAACCACTGCCCTGCTAGAAAGCGCAAACCAATCCAAACATACTGTGTTTGAGCTTCTGTGGTTTGATTTAGAGCATTATCCATGCTTGTGTTTGAGCTCAGAGATGCCAGATCATAATAATGATCTCTGCAGTAATCCAGTGCTGTCTCCCAGGTCTCAGTCTGCTGAACCAAAACTGCTTCAACTGTCATACAGAAGAAAGTCATTTTATAATTGCATTGGACAGTGTGTAGTTTCATACAGATATTGCTGTGATAAGCACAAGTGCCTTCATTTGGATAACCAGTATCCCATCTAATTTGTGTTGCAACTTTAGCTCCTGTCCACCTCCAGATTCCTGATCCTTTGTAGAGCCCAATCCAGCCTTTATAAGTTTTAGCAACTGGCTGTACTAAAAACTGCTGTTCCTCAGTCTTACTGGGGAAGATGGACAGACCATAAAAGTAACTTCTACAGTATTGTCGCGCATCATCCCATGTCTTCCCCTGATTTATAAAGTAATGTTGTTTGTTCATGAAAGTGAGTCCATAGAGCTGTATGATCAGGATGACAGTGAGTGTAGTCTTCATCTTTACCCAGTGAACTAGTTAACAATGACCAAGATGAGGACAGAACTCTGCATTATGACACAGACTCTCTCTTACTTAAACTGACAAACAACCAATAATAAAAAAGTCTGATGGAGTGACAGTAACAAATCCAATCACAGCACACTACTGAGGACACAACAAACTAATTTCATGGCATGATAAACAAATGTCAGTTGTGTTTAACCAATCAAAAAGCTGCAAGGGTTCAAAGGCATTACTGTATATTTTAACTTAGAAATGTTTTTAAGAGAAGTGGGTAAATTTGACATGAAAATATTTTTGCATGTTTTCCACAGGTACTTTAACACAGATTTGATTCTCATTTAAAGCTTGAGCAAATACAAATTAGTTTTTGTAGGCCTGCTATATCTTTTTAAAAGACACCCAAAGACAAACTGACAATTTGCTGTTGGAAAAGATAAAGCAGAATTTAACCTTGCAAATCTCAATTAATATAATGATTTACAACCTTATATTAGTTAGGTATAAAAGTATGGATATTACTGACTGACAACAATGATAAAGTCCTGCCAATGGTATGTCTGCTGTGTAGACAATAGGTGCTCTCTAACTACAGTCTCCTGTCTCTACCTAAAAAAATGTGTGTATTACCTTCTGTTTGGGATGATGTTTTTCATTTTGGAATTATCACCACTTCCGTGTTTTTTAAGAGAAAATTTGAAAACAATAATAAAAGAGAGAGCTTGGACAACCCATGTTACACGGCACCAGGCCAAACTGAGGATGGGCAAATACAACTGAATGGCCTCTCTCTGGATAGTTTAGTGCAGACATGGGGACTTGTGACTTGGTGACTTGGACTCGAGTCGACTCGAGTCGCTATTTTTGTGACTTGTGACTTGACTTGACAAAAAATAAAATACTTGAGACTTGACTCGGACTTGGAAGTTAAAGACTCGGGACTTGACTTGACTTGAGACACGATGACTTGAATGACTTGAGTGTTAATCACATCATGTTTTCAGTTTGAATATAAAATATATAAATAATTAAAAAAATAAAGTTGACGCAGCTTGAGCGCAGGCTAAGAATGGCGTTATCATGACTGAATCACGACATGCAGCTCTCGTACCTTACGCACGCCACGCCCACTTAGATCAGATATCAACATGTCAGCCGGAGGGGTACCGAGGGTCATCGCTTTCGGCTTCAACAAGATGTCAAAAGACGAACAGTGCATTGCAAGACTTGCAACATTAAAATCACGGGCAGCCACGTGACAACCTCCAATTTTGTCCGTCATTTGAAGAGCCATAGTAAGTGCTTGTGATTTTTTAAATGTCTGGTTAGTTGGTAGATAGCTAATGTAATAATAGCTAAAGTAGCCATTAACCCTCATCAATGATGAGTCATTATACCGTGTTGGGGACAAATGTGGGCAAAATAATTTAGATTTTTTTTAAATACTTCCCTTGATCTGAGAGTGTGTGTGAGTGAGTGAGAGTGAGAGAGCTTGTGTGTGTGTGTGTGTGTGAGAGAGAGAGAGAGAGAGAGAGAGAGAGTGTGTGTGTGTGTGTGTGTGTGTGTGTGTGTGTGTGTGTGTGTGTGTGTGTGTGTGTGTGTGAACTATGTTTGAGAGAGAGAGAGAGAAAGACAGAGAGAGGGAGGTGTTCAGAGCTGTTACTTGATTTATGGACTCAATGTTGAAAATTTCAAACATTTCAAACAAGGTTGGCAGAAGTGAAAAATAAATAATTTATGAAATTACAATTTTGTTTGATTCCATGATGTAGTTTACTGAACATGAGTATTTACAATGCAAATCCAAATTATTGTAATTTGCTGATAGTTACTTACTGTATATCTTGTCTTTTCACTTCATTAAGATCAGATTCTGCAGGTAAAATTACAATAATAAGGTGACTTGACTTGGACTTGACTTGACCTACTACAGGACTTGACTTGACTTGATATAGCCTGTGACTTGACTTGACTTGACTTGACTAAGACAAAAAATACTTGGGACTTACTTGAGACTTGAAGGTTCAGACTTGAGACTTACTTGAGACTTGCACATGTGTGACTTGGTCCCATCTCTGGTTTAGTGATACACACATCAGAGTCCTGCAAGGAAGTAATTCCAGCAGTATTTAACAGAACACCCGCATGCGCCGACGAGAGTGGCAGCTGATCACAGAAGCTCAGTAGCTCTGTTTGTTTTGTTTGTTTTGTCTTTTTAATCTTTATTCTATAACTTTTTTACAAACTGTGTGAAATTTTTTTCCATGGATATGGCTATTAGCTGCCTGCAACACAGCGGCAAAAATCTAATTTATTAGAGGAAAGAACTGCTTGAATTGAGGGCAGGGGGACATGCCAGTATTTTTCACGTGATACCGGAGGAATTAAAACGACAACACAGTGGATGTAGAGCGGCAGTTAAAGTCAGGATTAGGCGCGTGGAGAAGCAATGGAGGTTTAAGCCACCTGTTCCTTCGTGTGTGATGGGAAATGTGAATTCACTGGCTAATAAGATGGATGAGATGGCTGCTTTGGTGAGAAATGTTAAGTTATACAGAGAGTGTAGCCTAATCTGCCTCACGGAGACGTGGCTAACAAGCAACATTCTGGACGCCAGCGTTGAGCTAACTGGCTTTTCGATTGTGAGAGCGGACAGAGACCCTATACGGAATGGTAAGAAAAAAGGTGGGGGTCTTGCACTTTTTGTCAACACCAGATGGTGCAACTCAGGTCATGTGACGGTGAAGGAAATTATCTGCTGTCCAGACATTGAACTGTTAGCGGTGAGTCTCCGCCCGTATTACATGCCGAGGGAGTTATCACACGCTATTGTTGTTTGTGTTTACATCCCCCCACGAGCCCTGGCTGAAAATGCATGTGATGCTATCCACTCTGTTGTTGCAAAGGCTATTAGCTCGGCACCCTGAAGCTTTTATTGCGATTACAGGGGATTTTAATCATGTTACACTTGATTCAACACTGTCTGCTTTTTATCAGTTTGTAAACTGCCCTACACGGAAGAACAGAACAATTGATCTTATGTATGCTAATGTTAAAGATGCATACACTGCATCTCCACTGCCACCGCTGGGGAGATCAGATCATAACCTGGTCTTCCTTCGACCGCTGTACATTCCTATTGTCCGCAGACAACCCACCACCATGGTCTCCAGAGGTGGAGGCGACGTTGAGGGACTGCTTTGAGTCTACTGACTGGAATGTGCTGCAGGAACCATATGGCGATGACATTGAGGGAGTCACAAACTGCACCACCGATTATGTGAATTTCTGCTTGCACATTGTAGTTCCCACAAGAATGGTACGTTGTTTTCCAAACAATAAACCGTGGATCACTTGTGATGTTAAAGATCTCCTCAATGAAAAGAAGAGGGTGTTTAAGGAGGGGGACCACACGAAGCTAAGGTGCGTACAAGGTGAGCTCAAGAGAAAACTGAAAGAGGCAAAGGAGGAATACAGAAAAAAGGTAGAGCAGAAGTTGCAGGAAAACAACATGAAGGAGGTCTGGCAGGGGATGAAAATTATTACAGGTTGTAAGAAGAAGAGTGGCGTAGTGGAAGGAGATGAGGTGAGAGCAAACCAACTCAACTAGTTCTGTAACAGGTTTGACTGTCCTTCTCCCGCTGCAATGTCCTGTCCAACCAACATATTGCATACCTTACCTATTTCAGCCTGTCCACAGCATGCCCATTCACCATCTGGTTCTTCTTCACAACCAACTGTACCCGTTTTGTATCATCCATCTGCTACAGCCTATAGCCCCCAGTCAGTATCTACGGATGCTCCCCTCCCCCCAATAGTTAACAAGAGGACCCATCATTACAGTGTATCAGGTCAAAAGAGAGCTGAGTAGACCGCCCAGGGAAAGCATTCGGCCCAGACCGAGTGTGTCCCAGACTGCTTAAAGGATGTGCGGCTGAATTGGCAGAGCCCCTACAGCACGTTTTCAACTTAAGCCTACGGCTGGGGAAGGTACCAGCACTGTGGAAGACTTCATGTCTTATACCATTTCCTAAGAAACCGTTTCCCAGTGAGTTAAATCACTGGATCGGCTTCAGTTTGCTTATCAGGAGAAGATTGGTGTGGAGGATGCTATCATATACCTACTGCACAGAGCGTACTCTCATCTGGACAAGGGGAAAAGTGCGGTGAGAATTTTGTTCTTTGATTTCTCTAGTGCCTTCAACACCATTCAGCCTGTCAGATTGAGGGATAAGCTGGTGCAGATGGGGGTGGATGCTCACTTGGTATCCTGGATAACAGACTACCTGACGGAGAGACCACAGTTTGTAAGGTTAAATGACTGTTTCTCAGAGACTGTGATTAGCAGTACTGGAGCACCCCAGGGGTCTGTGCTTTCACCATTTCTGTTCACCCTGTACACTTCTGACTTCAGCTACATCTCTGAGTCATGTAATATGCAGAAGTTTTCGGACGATACTGTAATAATGGGATGTATCAGGGATATTCAGGAGGATGAGTACAGGAACCTGATTAATGATTTTGTCCAGTGGTGCAGGTTAAATCATCTACAGCTGAGTTGGTGGTAGATTTCAGAAGATCAAAACCATGTATGCTACCTGTCTCCATTGAGGGAGTCAATGTGGAGGTGGTTAGCACTTATACGTACCTAGGGGTACACTTGGACAATAAACTGGACTGGTCAGCCAACACAGATGCCTTATATCGGAGAGGGCAAAGTCGGCTTTACTTCTTGAGGAATTACGGTCATTCAATATCTGTAGTAAATTACTCAGAATGTTTTACCAGTCGGTCATTTCCAGTGTTATGTTTTATGATGTGGTGTGCTGGGGGGGCAGTATTAAAAAGAGGGATGCTAAGTGACTTAATAGACTGGTACAGAAGGCGGGTGCTGTTGTTGGCATTGAGCTGGAGTCACTCACAGCCATTGCAGAGAAACAGTCAAGTCACAAGATGTTCGCAATCATCGCCACCCACTGCAAAGCACTTTTATGAAACAGAGAAGCATGTTCAGTGGCAGATTGCTGTCATTGACATGCTCTACAGCAGGGGTCGGCAAGTAACTTTGGCCGCGGGCCAATATTTTTTTTAGCCAGTAGATGGCGGGCCAACTGTTGTTGGCACACTTACGTCTTATTTTGAATTAGCCTAGTATAGGCTATCTGATCTTTTGTCAAGAAACATTGTCTTTATTTCCTATTTAAAAGACGAAAGACGGCATTAAAAATTGCTAAAAATATGGTAATGGGTCTGTGTATCATTCGTTCAATCGTTTTTTTTTTTCAAATTAAAAACAAAAATGAAAAAATTAACCACCACGGGTTTTCTGATTGTGTGCTCAGATAAAAAAATTAATTACGGGATTAGACATTTTTTTATTTAACTCCTTTATAGGCATAATATATCAATGAAATCATTTTAAACAGATCAAGTACTATAGTGGTAATATTACAGGCATTTATGCTCTCATGAAATGTCCGACTTTTGAACTATTCCTTTTTTTATTAATATTTAACCGGGACACACACATACACACCTAAGGTTTAAGGAGGTCTCCGCTGGACTGTTTTTTGTCCAGCTCCGACAAGGTTCTATTCATAGATTCATTTGTGTTCACCCGCTTTATTTCCCGACCTGACGGGTCCGCAAAACTTAACGTCACGTTTCGTTTCCAGAATCTCACATTCAAATGTCTCTAACGAAAAGAGACAGATAATTTTAAATGTTATACAAAAATTGTGTTCGTGCCAATAAAAATATTATTTTAACATTGTATTCATTGTATTTATAATGAAATATAAATAATAAATTAAATAGGACAAAACCTCTCACTCAAATTTCTCACCATCATAAACCGAGTTGGTTGCGGAGTTGCTGTTCAAATTGCTGAACATCCTCCTTTGCCAAATTTATAACGTTTTAAACGGAGGTAAAGATCAAAGAACTATGCGTCAGGAAAATTAATAATGGCTTTATTTTAATAGACATGTAAAACCATATTTTGGCGGAGTACTTTCATTTTTTTAACGAATTTACCTGCCCATTTAGTCTTAATAATTAACGGTAAACGAACTTGACTTGCTGTTTTCGAAGGCAGGTCGAACCTTAGGTCGGGCGCTCGAGCCCCAAGTTCAAGTAGCAGAAAACAACAGTATTCCTTTCAAATCTACTTTAAAAGTGTATTTGTTAAAATATTATTGCAGTAAAAGAGTTTATTTTTATCATATTTTAGTGGTTTCTAAAAGCCAGCAATTACTTTTCAGTAATTTGCAATGTCACGGAGTTTAACGTCTTCACGCGTGATGAATTGACATGATTTACGAGGTAAATTTGCAAATGATTCATGAAGTCATACCTCTGCAATTATTTGATCGATTGTGTTTTAGAAGTATGCTCAAACTCTAATGACAGTTATGATCGCGGATGCGCTGGTAGAGAAAGAGAACGAGAAAAAGCGGCCCGTTAAGATAGCTATTATACGCATTTTTTTCAGGACATTCTTGCTATTTGTCAGTGTAGCAATAAATAATAATAATAATAATAATATACGCGAATAAATAATAATGAAAAAAGTTCAAAAGTCGGACTGTAAGCGAATGAGACTTACAGGAAAGCATGGTTGCTATTCAAACCCTTATTAAAACCCTTATTAAAATGTAATCTGTTAGTACCTGATCTGTTTAAACTTATTTCATTGGTATATGTCTGCTAAGGTGTTCAATTAAAATTTGTCCGAACCCGTTTTCATTCATTTTTTTATTTTTGATCTGAGCGCACATTCAGAAAACGAGTCGTTTGATTTTAGTTCAGGAAATAAATAATAGAAAAACAAGTCGTTTTTCTTTATTTTCTTTTTGGTTTTGATTTGAAAAAACGAATGAAGGAATGATACACGGGGACATTTTTGTAAACTGTTATTGTAAAATAAAAAAGTCTGATTAAAATAAAAATAAAAAACGGACTTCAAATTAATCCGGCGGGCCAGAAAATATTGCTGGCGGGCCACTTTTGGCCTGCGGGCCGCCAGTTGCCGACCCCTGCTCTACAGAAAGGCTAAGGAGGTCTTTTGACCCTAGAGCCATCCAGCACTTTAATGCTACACAGGGTGGGAGGGGAGAGATGGACTCTTAAGCAGGAGCCTGTGTTTCTATTTTGTTGTTGTGGTATTGTGACTGTTGTGCTGGCTATGTTATGCCCTCATATACGATCTGGACTGGACTAGCCTTTCTTATATTTGTGTACATATATAGATATATGTTTCTTTAATGTTTTTCTAATATTTTTAAATATTTTTAATGATTTGTGTTGTATGTGTGATATGTGGAATTGTGTTGTTAGAGCTACAGGATGTCTTAAATTTCCTTCAGGATAAATAAAGTATCAATCAATCAATCAATCAATCAATCAATCAATCAACCCAACTCGTTATCCGACAGCAGCCGTACCCGGCCTAACCCATTTGACATAAAGACTGAAATGCTCCCGCATTAAATCTACTACCTGGGGTAGACAAAACCATTTATTTTCTCATGCAATAAATTGTGTGTAGGGCCATAGCGAGGGAGCAGCAAAATACAGTCCTATAAGGAAGTTATTCCACAGGTTTACTTCATGATAAAGGAGATGAATGGTGTGTACAGCCCAGCTCCGACCCATCTGACCTCTGTTCATCATATATCATACTATTACCAGTACATTCAGACAGTCCACACCAGCACACTTTCTGTTTCAGAAACCATAAACAGGGCTCCATATTGAGAACACAGCTCATGTTTTTAAGTTATTGATTTGTCTTTGGATTATGCTTTCTTAAATGTGTTCGCAGAATGCATGTCCCAGTCTGTGCAGTGAGCTATTAGCAGTAATTTTCGTTGCAAAAATTTTTGCATACAATCCTGAATTTGTAAGGACCTGTATTGTATTTGGTTTTCAAGTAAGTCGATGTAAATTTTGTTTTTGTTTGTAGCATTTCATGCATGCATCATTAATTCTCAAGAACTGTGACCTATACAGATATACGGTGTTTGTGAAGAAAATAAATACTGTAATTGAAGCAGTATAATCTTTAAAACGAATGATCGGTCATGTCATGGTTTATATTCTTTGGTGAAAACTGGGGGGGAGTTTCTCTCGAGTGGAGAAGAACTGGGTACATAATCTGTCACTAGTGGATTCAGTAAAACTAGAAGAAGAGGAGAGACCACTACCTGTAAAAAACACACAGAAAAGAATCAGTGTGAGGAAAAAATTTACACTTAATTTGTGTACTGTTAGAAGCAGTTTTAAATATTTAGGAATATTATATACATTCTTAATATCCTCCACTTTTAATGGTAAACAGAAATCCTAGTTTATCTGGGACAGTATTAGGTTTACAAGGATTACCCAATGTTCTAAACCATTTAAATATGTAAATATGTCCTGGTTTCAGCTGTTCCTCTTTAAAAGTTATTATTTCCTCACAAATTGTCTCACAGTGTATGCGGAAGCTATGGCAATATACATTTCTTGTGTCCACGGTTCTTCTCTGTAAGTATGTGTACACTGAACAGATATGAAAACTAAAATAAGCATTGAGATTTGCATTGAGATTACGAGCCATCAGATGTAATCACAGCTATTTGACAAGCATCCATTTTTTTAAAATGCAGCTGTCATCATTGTCCAGTCGTCTTTCCATTTAGAAATTCTTGAATCAGCAATGACCTGCCATTTTTTAACACTTGCCATGTATGTATATAGCAGGGTTCTCCAACACTGCTTCTCGTGAGCTACCGTCCTGTAGATTTCACCTGCAACCTCAATCAAACACAGGTGAACCAACTAATCAAGGCATTCAGGGTTGTTTGATAATTACAGACAGGTGTGTTGGAGCTGGGTTGGACCTGAAGTCTGCAGGCTGGTAGCTCACAAGGAGCAGGGTTGGAGACACTAGGCCTGCGTTCCAGTTAGTTTTTTATGACCTTCCCTCGCCAACTTCCCTCAGTCTCGTTCACGCGGATGTACATCATTGCTTACGTTGTACGAGTGCCCACTACTGCTGGAACCCTTGAAGTATACAGGTGGATACTCACAGGTAAGTAGCTTCTAGCTTGGGCGTACAGGTACGTGCACAGAAAGGCAACTGGACCTTCACCCTTGGCATACAAGTAAGTATTTCAGAGGTAAGTGGCTTAGCTTGGGCATACAGGTATGTGAACAGAGGGATAACTGGATCTTCACTTTGGGCATACAGGTACGTATTCAAAGGTAAGTAGCTTTTAGCTAGGGCATACAGGTGCATATACAAAGGGATAACTGGGTCTTCACTTTGGGCCTACAAGTACGTATTCAAAGGTAAGTAGTTTTTAGCTATGGCATACAGGTACGTGTACAGAGAGATAACTGGATCTTCACTTTGGGCATACAGGGACGTCTTTAAAGGTAAGTAGCTTTTAGCTTGGACATACAGGTGCATATACAGAGGGATAACTGGATCTTCACTTTGGGCATACAGGGACGTATTCAAAGGCAAATAGCTTTTAGCTTGGACATACAGGTGCATATACAGAGGGATAACTGGATCTTCACGTTGGGCATACAGGTAAGTATTCAAAAGTAAGTAGCTTTTAGCTCGAACGTACAGGTGCGTATACAAAGGGACAACTAGATCTTCACTTTGAGCATACAGGTGAATATTCAAAGGTAAGTAGCTTTTAGCTTGGACATACAGGTGCATATACAGAGGGATAACTGGATCTTCACTTTGGGCATACAGGGATGTATTCAAAGGTAAGTAGCTTTTAGCTAGGGCATACAGGTGAGTATACAAAGCCACTGAATGAATTCAACTCACAGACCCTCAAGGAGGTGGACGACAGGCTTTGGCCTCTTTGGAGCTTGGGAGACTGGAGAGGACGTGTTTGCCCATGACACTTGTAGCTTCTTCACCAGGCGGACTTTCCAAAACAACATTCAACCTGGTCACTTCTAACCGTAGGCAATACTCCCACGACGACACAGAGCCTTATTTATTTATTATTATTTTATTGCTAAACAGGAAAAGATTAAAACAATCAAGCCTGACTCAGTATAAAACTGATTTTCAGCAGGTTCCTGCTCTGCAGAACATAAAAACCACACAGACAACAAACTCCAAAACAGGACAGCAACCATACAAACACACAGACTAAGAGAAGGAGCATTAGGGTGAGGCCATAGAACCACATCAGTGGTCGCAGATGTACTTGTCCATCAGGTGGCGAGCATATGTTCTTTTAAATAGTCTCAAAGATGTTATGGTCCTGATATACTGTGGGATCTCATTTCAGGCTTTGGTAAGCACATGAAAAAAAAGATCTCTGTCCATAGTTGTTCCTAAAAGCCGGTAAAGGCAAAAGTCCATTTGTGACAGATCTAGTCATACGTTCAGACCTTGAGCTGTGTTTTGGAACCAACGCAGTAAGTGCTGCTGAAGTGTATCCATTTAAAATTTGACAATACAGGTTTATCCCATGGCTTATTGCGTAGTTGTGAAATGTCAAAGCATTAGACAGGGATAATGCAAAACAATGGTGAGTCCAGCCTGGTAGCTTGTTGTGGATCTTATGAGCTCTATTGTAGAGTCTTATTACTTGTTCAAGGATTTCATTTGTTGTAAGTGACCAAACAGGCAAACAATACGACAGAGTGGACATAATAATGGCATGAAGATATGTTTTTGAGACAGAAAGAGACAAATATGGTCTGATTTTACTATAAACAAAATAAATAAATAAATAAATAAATACTCCCACGACGACACAGAGCCTTAGGCTCGGACCTGCAGAGCTAGTAGCAAACAGACACACAGCATTCCTTCACAACTTTAACTGACTTCAGTGGATATATGGGGGGAAAATAAACCACCTCTTGGGTGGGTTCAGGTAGGTTGTTTGCGCCAAGTATGTACCACAGGACTGAATCAAACGCTTCCCTCTCCTCTCTTCCAACCAGCAGGACAAGAGATCTAGACAGGGGCGAACTTCTGAAATCACTCCACAGTAGGTAAACATACACAGAGGCCACACGGCTATTGTTTCATGCAGCAGCCAGTACTTCCCTCCGTTGACGTTCTTCCCCCACAATATCCACACTGTTTCTTACTTGTTGTCGTTGCCTCGCTACCTCCGGGTGGGGACAAAGGGGTCAGGAGTTACCAGCGGGCATGCATAGGAAAGGTGGTCACCTCCAGCACAGCGCACATTCTCTTTGACAGGATTTCCTTCTCAGCCTAGAGAGTGAGTGCAGACAACAGGGACACGGCACAACACTGCAATCTTCAGGTGTACACACATCAAAGACAGACTCACCCACTGCACTCCACACACTCCAGTGAAATAAGGTCAGCACTCTACGCTTGGACCGGGGATTCGTCCTGGGAAAGATCAAAGTCGTTGACACAGCGAGTGGCCCAGAGTCAACGTCGCAGCCATGACAAGATAACGTCCTCCCACTTTGGCTGTTTCCAGCTCACCCACAAATCCTTCCCACGGTGGGGCCGCTTACACACTGTTTCACAACTCAACAGAGAAATACAGATATTCCATAATCAATAAAGAAATTTGAACGTGATGGCAACTCAGCGTACTCACAATTCCGTTGATGCTATTCTTCTCTCCTTCCTTCCAGCTACTCACATAAACACAGCAGAAGGATGATATCCTCTTCTCCTGCTTCTTTACACTGTATTTCCAACAGCTCTTCAGTGCAGACGATCTCTTTACAAGAGGTAACACAGATCAATATAACTCCTCAACAAAGTAATTCCTTACGTCCAAACCTGTATGTATACTTGTGCCCAATCCTCAAATTCGCTTCACAAATCCTCTATCTCCACAACACATCCGTCTTTCTCTCTCTCCGAACGCCCCAACCGCTCCGTCTCACCCACAGTATCTGCTGGAAATCAACTTCCTTCTTTCTGTCTCTTTCGGCCCGTATTCTTTCTGCTCGCTTACGTGCGACCGCCGGATCAACGGGGCCTTCCGACTCCTTAGAAGGCATGCATTCCATTCGCCCAAAAACCGAACGCCCATTCCGGATTCTCAATGCCCTATTTATGTGCCTCCTCTTCATTGAATTGCCCAATCCACAATCGCCACACTCGTCGGTGCACCTGTTGCTAATAACACCCAAATTTGGGTTGCCCGGAGTTCCCGGAAGTGACTGGTGTTTGGGGATCATCGTCCGGGCGGAACCAATCTCCACCAATTTCGGTTCCCCCCTTCAAAAGTCACTCCATGACATATATATATATATATATATGAAGAGTTTGGTTCCAAAACGCAATAAACGCCATTTTTGAAAAAAATGAGTTACTGCCAGAATCAGTATTATATCAGGTCAGTATTATAAAGTAAATTCTTAATTTTATGCAAAATCCAATTTCCGCAGTGTTTTTTTTTTCTTGGCCCGCCACCACCCCCCCTCTTCGGAGGACAACTTTATTTTTTAATAAAGCAAATTATTTACACAATACATTACAATATAGACAATAGATTTTTATACAGTGCATTATTCGTCCTACCATAACCATTCAAGCAGTTTAGTGAAACCCTGGGTACATGGGGGGGGGGATTGTAGCACCACATACATAGTGTAACATGTAACATATACGACAAACAGATAATAGAGACAAGACAATTGACAGTTGCTACAAGAACATGTTATTGATGGTTGGTTGAGTATAATGATCTTGAGTAAGCTCTATACATTAATCTGAGGTTCACATTCGTTAATTTGAAAAGGGTTGGGGGAAAAAAAACAAACAAACAAAAAAAAATTATATGTTAAGCATGAGCATGAATAGTGTGTTCCTATGAAAGACAATAAATAAACTTACATAACAGAAGATGGAAAAGGTAGATATGTGAATGGTAATGTAAATGGTAATGTACGCGGCTTGTAGTTATGTTTTTGTGTTAAGAAATGTTAATAATGGGGACCAGATGTCTTCAAAAGCAGATATCTGCTTCCTTCTGTATGCATTATGTTTTTCAATTGAAATGTGTTCTGAAATTAAATTTATCCAATGATTGATGTTGCAAGATTTCTTGGATTTCCAGTTTTGAAGAACTACTTTCTTAGCGACAGCTAGAGAGATGAGCAATGGATTCCTGTATTTTTGTGAGATTTTGATTTCAGAGAGGTCGCCTATGATACAGAGTTTTGGAGATAGTGGGATTCTGTGACTCAGGACAGTGGATAGTGTCTCAGTGACTGTAACCCAAAATGAATGAACTGGTTGGCATTGCCATATGGCGTGCAAATAGTCATCTATGCTGCACGAAGTGCATTGTGAACAAATGTTGGTGTTGTGTAGGCCCATTTTGAACATTTTACTTTGGGTGATGTGAGTTCTGTGAATGACTTTATATTGTATAAGCTGCAGGTTTGTGTTATCGGTCATGAAAAATGTGTTCCTACAGATTTGTTCCCAGTACTCAGGGTTGGAAGAGAAGGCCAAGTCAGTTTCCCACTTGGTATTTGGGATTGTGATTGTTGTGTTTTGGTTAGAAATCATTGTGTATAGCTGGGAGATTAATTTTTTGAAAATATTAATTTTCATAAGTTCTTCTGTAAGTGGAGAAGGTTGTAATGTGTTGTTGGTAAGTTTAGTTTTATGTTTAATTTTAAGTCTAAGTTGTTGATATTGAAGGAATTGTTCTCTCCCAACCCCATATTTCTGTGTAAGTGTGTCAAATGACATGAAATGGTGGTTCTCAAATAGGTGGTGAAGATGTGTGATTCCTTTTTGTGCCCATGTTGGAAAATAAAGAGGTTTATTTTGAATCATGAATTCTGGGTTGTGCCAAAGTGGGGTAAACTTGTTTAATTCTAATGATGATTTTGTGATTTGATTTGTTTTCCACCAGGCTGTCAAAGTTGAACGGACGGTAATGCATTGGTAGAGGTTGGATTTCTTAATTGATTTTGAGAGGAAGGGAAGGTCTGCAATTGGGATATTTATGCATTGGTTTTGTTCCAGTTCTAGCCATGGGTAATTATGCTTGTGTATGTTGATCCATTTAACTAAATACTGTAATTGATTTGCCAGGAAGTAATGATGAAAGTTTGGAGCCTCAAGCCCCCCATGTGATTTTTTATTTTGTAGTGTTGAGAGTGATATTCTGGGGTTTTTATTTTTCCAGTAAAATTGTGTTGTTAAAGAATTAAGAGTTTTGAACCATTTATCTGTAGGAATGATGGGGATCATAGAAAAAAGGTAATTAATTTGAGGTAGGGTTTTCATTTTTACAGCGGCTATTCTTCCGATTAATGTTAGTGGATGTTTAGACCAGTGTTTATATTCTTCTTCAATTTTCTTGAGGAGTGGAGTGTAGTTGAGAGTGAAAAGCTCTGACAGCCTGGGGGAAATCTGAATCCCTAGGTACTTGATGTTGCCTGTGTGAAGGTGGAAAGAGGGGTCCTGAGTCCTAGAATCCCATGCATCATCTGAAAGTGGTAGTAAAATTGATTTGTTCCAGTTGATAGTGTAGTGTGAGACAAGGGAGAATCTGCTGATAATTTTGAACGTTTCTTGAAGTGACACTCGTGGGTTCTGTAAATAAAGTAAGAGATCATCTGCGTATAAACTGATTTTGTGTTGTACATTGTCTACCTGAATTCCTTTGATTATGTTGTTTTGTCTTATTGCTGCTGCAAGGGGTTCAATAAAAATGGCAAAGAGGGAAGGCGAGAGAGGGCATCCCTGTCTGGTGCCCTGATGCAGTGTGAAACTCTGTGAAGTAATTCCATTAGTGGTGATGGTGGCCCTGGGTGATGTGTACAGTATTTTAATCCATTGAATGAATGACTCTCCAAAGCCAAACTTGTGAAGTGTATTGAATAAAAATGACCAGTTTACCTTATCAAAAGCTTTTTCTGCGTCAAGTGAAATGATAATTGTTTTCTGTTGTCTTTCTTGCGATATATTAAACAGATTAAAAAGCCTGCGGACATTATCTGTGGCATGTCTATTTTTTATAAAACCTGTCTGATCTGGATGAATGAGTGTGGGGGTGACTGTTTCTATTCTGGTTGCTAATGCTTTGGTGATAATTTTCAAGTCAGTATTCAATAATGATAGAGGTCGGTAGCTAGAAGGGTGAGATGGATCTTTGTTGGGTTTTAGTAGTAACGTCATGGCTGCTGTATTCATGTGTGAGGGTATGGTGGATGACGTTTTAATTTCTATAATTACTCTGTGAAATAGTGGTGATAGTATGTCCCAAAAGTGTCTGTAAAATTCAGCTGGAAATCCATCTGGCCCAGGAGATTTATTGCTAGGAATTTTATTGAGTGCTTAAGGCTAATTAGTGAGTTCATTAAGGCTAAGAGGTGCATCTAAAATGTTGGATTGTTCTACAGTTAATTTTGGCAATGTCAGACTGTTCAAAAAAGTGTCGATTTCTGATTAAGTAGGTTGGTAAGTGGGGGAATAGAGATTGCTGTAGAAATTTCGAAATATGTTATTTATATCCTGTGGGTTTTGGTTAATATTTCCTGCGGTGTCCAAGATGGCTGGGATGATTGATTTCTCTTTCTTGTATTGTAGTAGGTTTGCTAAATATTTACTGTTTGCTTTGTTATTATATTGAAAACCATTATATTTCAGTTGCTGAATTTGAAATTGTATTTTTTTTCGTGTGATATCATCAATTTGTATTTTAAGTTCCTTTAATTCCTTTTGTTTTGGTTCACTAGGATGGTGAGATATTTCATTTGTTAGAAATTTGATTTTTTGTTCTATTGTATTTTCTAATTGGTGTTGCTGTTTTTTTCCTGTATGAAGAGTATGATATAATTTTTCCTCTGATTACGGCTTAACCAGTTTCCCATAACAGTGAAGGTGAGATGTCTGGAGAGTCATTCATTTCCAAAAAGAATGCCCACTCTCGCCTTATAAGGGTTGTAAAGTTGGGGTCTTCTAATAGTGAGGTATTGAAACGCCATAAAGTTGATGTTTTAGTGTATGTTTGAGTATTTATAGATAGAGAGACAGGGGCATGATCACTAATTACGATAGGGTGGATTGTGTTATCTGACATCTTGGTTATTAGCGAATTGCTGATGATAAAAAAATCGATTCTAGATGAACATTGGTGAACTGTAGAAAAGTATGAATATTCCCTTAAAAAAGGGTTCCTCAATCTCCAACTGCCGCTAAGGCCGTAGTCCTCCATATATTGCTTTATTATGTCAGTGGAATGCCAATTTCTTAAGTTGCCAGGGGTGCTTGAGCGGTCAATTGTGGGATTGATGACTGTATTAAAATCTCCTGCTATGATAAGATTGTTTGAGTTTGATAATATTGAGAAGAGATTATGAAAGAAAGATGGATCATCATTATTAGGGCCATAAATGTTTGCCAATGTAAATGTTGTATGATTTATAATAGCATTAATAATGATGAATCTACCATCTGGGTCCATGATAGATTGGTTAAGTGAAAAAAGAATATCTTTATTTATTAAAATAGAGACGCCTCTTTGTTTGCTGTTATATGTTGAAGAGTATATTCTGTCAAATTGTTTAAAATTAAGTTGTTGCAATTCTGTGTCTGTTAAATGTGTTTCTTGGAGGAAGCAAATATCAGCCCTTAATTTTATTAGGTGATTGATTACTTTAAGTCTTTTGGTTTGGTTGCGGAAGCCGCGTACATTCCATGTTATCAAGTTAAGTGGTCCCAGATAGCACAGGTACGTCTGCAAGATGTCTGGTAAAGATCTGGAGATCTGGAATACATCTGGTGTGAAAAAACATCTTATAAAGGTCTTAGAAAGAGCTGCTTTACATACATTCTAAATCAAAAACGTCTTGCAGACGTCTTCAATATGTCTATATGATATCTTTTAGGAAACGTCTCAGAGACGTATTGCAGATGAGCAGACAATCTAAATAATACATCTTGCAGATGTAAACGCAGACCTCAAATAGACGTCTTCGAGATGTATGCGTGCTATCAGGGGTTGCATGTTTGTATTTCAGGTATGTCAGTGTTGTGTATTAGCTCGTATTTTTGAGTTAAGAGACATTTAAAGCAATACTGTGAAAGAGATAGTGGAGAATAGGAGAGAGGGATGAATGGTTTTGTTTGAAGGAATATGGCATGAGTGTTTTTGCTCGTCAGTATTGGGTGAATGTGTGTCATATTGCGCAACATGTTTTCCAGCGTTTTTGCTTGGAGTTAAACTGAGAGGTAGTAATGTTGTAGAACGTGAATACAAAAGTAACCAATAGTTATTAAACAAAGGGATTTTACACATATAGACAAGGATAAACAGAGAGACAAGACATAAATACAAAAAAAATGTTTTATCAGAATCAGAGGGAGAGAGAGAGAGAGAGAGAGAGAGAGAGAGAAACAAATGAGTAAATAAGAAATACAAAAATAAAGAAACAAACAGAAAAAAATACAAAAAAATGAAAAAAAAATAAAACATAAAAATAATAGACGTAAAAAAAACAAGTAAATTAGAAAATAAGGAGAGAGAGAGTGTGTTATCACAGAACGTAACCACTGGTTTAACAAATTCTGTGGGTTTAGAGAGGTGTGGGAAAAAAAATAAAAAATAAAAATAAGGAAAAATATATATATATTTAGGAGGGAAAAAAATTTAATAAGAAGAAATGTAATAATAATTCTGCCCATAGCACACCTGCATGTTAAACATACAAATATACTATAAGCAGAATCATCACTGTTTGTTATGTTTGTTTACTCAGAAAAGCCATGGTGTTTTATCATGGCTTCGGAATAATTGTCCATTTATATAAAGTCTATCAACTGTCAATACTGCACGTATGTTATTTCTTCTGTTTTCTTTTAATATGGGATAGAGAACTTTTCTTCGGTCGTTTATTTCTTGTGGATATTGATCGTTCATTCCAAAGTGAGTGTCCTTCAGTAGTTTTCCTTTGCTTTTAACCAATTCCTTTTGTTGATAATGTTCAAATTTTGCAATGATGGGACGAGTTTTGTCTTGCTGTTGTTTACCGAGGCGATGAACTCGGTGGAAGGTGATATTTTGAATGACGTCAGCGGGTAATTTGAGTTGAGAGTGCATGAAGTTTTTTAAATGCAACTCTGGATTATCGGGTGATGTTTCTGGAATGCCTGAGAAAATGAGATTATCGCGCATCGAGCGTGTTTGGATGTCTAGAATTGTTTCTTTCATCTGTTTGTTTTCTGCAGTGACGTGTTGCATTTGCTGGGTGAGTGTTGTTGTTGAAGTTTGAAGGTCTTGATTTGATTGTTGTAGGGTTTCGATTTGATTGTGGGCGAATTCAAGGCTTTTCCGCATATTGCTTAACTCATCGTGAATTGTAGCCAGTATGTCCAGTTTTTTATTGATGCTAGCCAGCACACTAACCTCAACTTCGGTGGTGTGTAGGTCATCAGTGTCCGTTGCGGAATCTCTCTTCCTTCTTTTGTAATCTGGTTTGAGTGCGTCGGTATTATCCATGATCGGATGAGTGTGATGATAGTAATCGTCAATAAAGATCTCCAAGTCCGTTAAATCCTCCAGTGTACAGTTGAGTTGTGGATCGTATCGAGTATATGGTAGTCGATGGGATGTTAATTTGTTTTAATCCGGATGAAAAGAGTTTTAAATCTTAAAAGTTTAAACTCGTCCTGTTGCGTTGTCAACAACTGTGCGCCGCCATGTTCGATCTCACCTCTGCTCGAGTCTCGCGATACTCACACCATCATCCCTCAGTGTTTCCGCAGTGTTATTCTGTCATCTTTTCTCCCTTTTTTCCCAAAATGCAATAAACGCCACTCCCCTTTTTCTACAGAATGCAATAAATCCAATCCTCCACAGATTACAGCGCACCTCACGCAATGTAAACAAAGAATGGCGGCGCGTTGAGTACACGGAATCCTAGTTTTCCTCATCTACTATGTACTTCGTGATCACCAAACAAACAAAAACAAAATAATACTTTGATAGCATTGATAAACCTGTGATAGTTTTCTGTGACGGGAAAGAAACGTAAGCCATCAACATCTAATAATTTACGCAGAGGAACTCGGGAGACCGGTGCTTGTTTGGCCGGGCCGACAGCATCAAGTTACTGTCATGATAACACATCGACCCCAGGGGATCTTACGAAAAACTTCCATAATTTTACTTAAAGTCAACGAAAATCGAGCAGGACCATAACATTTTACAGCTGATCGCTTTGAAAAACGTTAAGCGACGACGTCAAGTTTAACCGATGACTTCTTAATATTACAAAGTAAGTGTTTTGATTAATGACATTAATGTTTATATTTTTAATTAGTGTGTACAACTAGTCAACTAAATGAATATAACATGGCAAAGATGAATGCACATTTACATAGGCGATTGATTCAATAGATTTATAGCATTTTTAATAAAAACTTGTCATGGATTTATTGCATTTTGTGGAAAAAATAATCAGTTTTTATAATTAATCTTTGAAAATCAAGTTATGGATTTGAATTTTTTATGTTTATATAACCTAAAGATGCTATGTGAAAGTTTGTAACAGAAAATAGTGGTTTTCATCTTGTCACTTTCTTGGTATAGAAAACACGTTTTTACCGAAATTTGTCAAAATGGATTTATTGCGTTTTGGAACCAAACTCTTCATATACAGTCTTGTTCAAAATAATAGCAGTACAATGTGACTAACCAGAATAATCAAGGTTTTTTAGTATATTTTTTTATTGCTACGTGGCAAACAAGTTACCAGTAGGTTCAGTAGATTCTCAGAAAACAAATGAGACCCAGCATTCATGATATGCACGCTCTTAAGGCTGTGCAATTGGGCAATTAGTTGAATTAGTTGAAAGGGGTGTGTTCAAAAAAATAGCAGTGTGGCATTCAATCACTGAGGTCATCAATTTTGTGAAGAAACAGGTGTGAATCAGGTGGCCCCTATTTAAGGATGAAGCCAACACTTGTTGAACATGCATTTGAAAGCTGAGGAAAATGGGTCGTTCAAGACATCCCAGACAGCACGTTCAGTCTTACCGACGTCGGCAATTGGAGGGCACCAGCGGCAAAGTGTCGGTTGGGGTTTTTCCCCTGCACACAGAATAAAAGTAGGTGGGTAAACGATCGGCGCGATGAGTCTGCAGCCGGAGATCGGCAGAGGAACCGCGAGCAACCTTTATGCCGACCGCGCCTCTTTTTTTTCTTCACTAGATCTACGCAGTTGTTGGTCCACATCAAGCCGGCAGTGTAAGCGCGAAGGTATGTTGATTAAATATGATTGTGGAAATGTTTTTGATAAACGGATGACAGAAATTGTCGTCGGAGGCAACGTTACTTGTTTTTAGACTTGGTTTGTTGTTATAACTGTTGACTTGGGGTGCGTTTCCCAAAACCATAGTTGCTAACCTGTTGTGTTAGCAACTAGTTGGTTGGCAATGGAAAATAAGCAACATGGTTTTGGGAAACGCACCCCTGGTTAGTTATTATTAATATGTTCGCTCGCGTATTAAATATTATTCAGTGAGTTGTTTTAGACAGTATTTTTGACGTGAGGGGATCGTTCGGTAAACAGTTAGGTAAACGGTAATAAATTGACGGACTGTCTTTTGTCTACACAAAAATGACATCTGTCATTTTATAATATGGACCCCTTACACTCTAAATGCATTTTTAATGATTTTGTCTAAGTGACATGCTTAAAATTAAAGGCAGCTCTTGTTGTGCGTTTTTATGTTAACGTTAAAAGTAGACCTGTCAATCAAAGAGCTAGTTTAGTACAAGTGCACAGCCACTGTAGACAGTCAGACAAAGTGGTTATTAAGTAATAAAGTGATAGGAAGTAAGTGTTTTTGGACACACACCTATTCATAAAATAGAGCCTTTATTTAACCTTTGTAATTTAGGCAAAATAAAATGTCTTTTCTGTTTTTTTCACTCAGGTAAATACGATGAAGGCATGGCTTGGTGGCCTCCAGAACCTTTTACAGCCCACGTGATCAAATAGCTTGCGCGCGCATTTCGGCCACGGAAGTGTTGTTGTTCCCCAGTGGTTCTCTAACCTGTTAGCAACTCAGAAAGTTTATTTTAACGGTTTCCCAGCATCAAAATGTCTGGTTGTTGCGTTTGGTTGCACTAATATAATATACTAATATACGTATATATGTATCTGGCCACTTTATATTTGGCCATCTGCTAACGTCTTCTATCCACTCCACTATAGGACACGGATCTGGTAGATGTGTTGAAAAAGTTGATAAGTCAACTTTTTAAAATAACTTTGTCTGTGTTACTTCACTGCTGATTCTTACCATACTTCCGTTGCCAAACTGCGTGCACCTACGTTGCCACATCATCATTGTGTACAAAGAGTAAAAGGGTCTATAAAGACTCATACAAAATACTCCAAAGTTTTTTCAAGAGGACATCACCCAACCCATCTAAAGGATGAAAACAATACTCTTGTTGAATACTACATGAGAGTGAGAGTGGGGGGCTATGTTGTTCTGATGTTACTCATTGTACTTTCTATGTTCGATGTGATCAATATGAAAACTAATCTTTGTAAAAACTTTTCATTTACAGACCATCCTGACTTAGATCACCATCACCACCATCATCCCCTGCATCGTGCCCTTCATCAGACACCCAAAATGCACCACAAACATCACAGGCGAAAAAGAAGAAAACGCACAACAAACCTTCCAAAAAACCCTCCTCCCCCTTCCCTCCTACCTATGGCTGGAAACAACATAACAGTTGGCAAGTTGAATTAACTATTTTGACCTTAAAGGCTTATTTTTTTATCTTATTCACTGTATCCCCATAGCTAGATAAGTGCATACATACTCCTTTCATCTCTGTGCGTGCCGTAACTCTGTCTGATGCACCCACCGCTAGCTTAGCTTTGCACAATGACCCGAAGCAAATGGCTCCAGCCAGCACGCTGCTCCCAACAAGCGACAAAACAATGCCAACCCCCTCCCATTTATATGCTGCGACCCGCACAGTCACAACATGCACAAACAACAAGGTCATGTGAGACACAGCCATCTATTAATCATATACATACAGGGAACTATATTCTCAGAAGGCAAAGCCCGGCTACTTGGGTGCAGTGATTTGCTAGCAGCACCTGAGAAACCCCCAGTGAGGAGCAGAGAGTTCGGTCAGAGTTGTGCAGTTACTCCCCCCAAGTAGCAAGTGCTTCACCCTCTGAGAACATAGCTCCCAGCACGCATACTGTTAAAAGATGGCTGTGTCGTGGCCTTGTTGTTTGTGCACGGTGTGACTGAACAAATCACAACACATAAATAGGAAAATGTTGCTGTTATTTTGTCACTTATTGGGAGCAGCATGCTAGCTGGAGCCATTTACTTCAAGTCTTTATGCTCAGATAGGCTAGCGGTGGGTGCGTCAGACAGAGTTACGGCACGCACAGAGATGAAGGGGTATGTATGCACTTGTCTAGCTCTGGGGGTTACTGTGAATGAGCTAAAATCCCAAAAAGTCAGCGTGTTCCTTTAAGTTTCCATATGTCCATTAGAAAATTAAAGGGATAGTTCACCCAAAAATGAAAAATAATGTCATTAAGGACTCACCCTCATGTCGTTCCAAACTTGTAAGACCTCCGATGTTTTATGTTTAGTCCGAGAGCTTTCTGACCCTACATTGAAAATCTATGCACGGTATACTGTCCATGTCCAGAAAGATAATAAAAAACATAATCAAAGTTGCCATTTGACATCAATGGGTCAGTTAGAATGTGTTGAAGCATCCAAAAAACATCTTGGTCCAAAAATGACAAATTTATTCAGCATTCTCTTCCATGTCTATTGTGTAGCGCATGTGTCTGACTAAAGTCTTGTGACGCAGATGGCGTGTTATCCTCAGATATGTTTGTGAATTTTTTTCACATTTACAGCATTCGTCTCCCTCAGACTGTAAACGAAGCTCGGGTGCACAAAAAAAAGCGGGGACGCACCTAATAACACATCAGCCACGTTGTACGTCAGCTGCGTCACTGCAGTCATGTGACTTTGGTCTCGTGCGCGTTCAGGACGGACCCGGAAGAGAAGACAATGCTGAATGATGTCGTAATTTTGTTATTTTTGGACCAAGGTGTATTTTCGATGCTTCAACGCATTTTAGCTGACCCACTGATGTCAAATGGCTACTTTGATGGTGTTTTTTTGTTGCCTCTCTGTTCCTGGACGGTGTGCTGTGCATGGATTTTCAGTGGGGGGTCAGAGGGCTCTCAGACTAAATCTAAAATATCTTAAACTGTGTTTCGAAGATGAACGGAGGTCTTACCCTCATGTCGTTCCAAACTCGTGAGTCATTAATTACATTGTTTTCATTTTTGGGTGAACTCTCCCTTTAATTACATGCTCATACTTTAATTATGCCTGATAAGAATTTGTTTTATTTGTGTTTAAACATTTTTCGAATTTTAATCCTTGTTTTTAAATGGCCATGACAGTGACAAAAAGGAAGCAGCCTTCTCTAGCCCACCCAAGTTTCCATCAAAGGAGCAAGCCTAGTAAGACATTTTATGTGTATAATGCTGCACTTCTCATACAGCGAATATCAGATGTAGATATCTAAGGTGCAAATCTTATGGTTGATGTGCCTTTTTGATCATCTTTCTGTTGTAACCTTTTTTAATCTTCTTGAAGTGTCAGTAAGAAGAAAGCTGGCTAACCCTCCCACCCCTTGTTTAACTCCTCCAGCCCATCCCACATCATTGTAGAGTGAAGGTAAGTGTACCCTATATAGTAAAATGCATCAGGTCCCTAAATTCAAGCAGACACAATGTACTCCACAGGTCCACAGCACATACCATAGTTTGATGTTCCAGAGATATGATTTTTGAGTTTATATTAGTAGTGTGATCAGTAAACCAAGGTTTTCTGTCTTTCCAAGAGACTGCGGTTAATATTCAGAAAGAGGCGCAGAGAACTGAAGGCTTTCCTGACTGTAAGCCATTTAAAACGGAGATAATGAAAACACTGACACGTGTGTGTGTGTGTAGAAATGTGTGGCAATTACTCAGCCCACTGACATTAGTTTATCTAATTGTGATAAACTTGACTTACTGTTCACTCCAATAATTTCGTTTTTCTGTATTTTCTAGTGACACCGAATAATAACGAAGGCCTGTGTGCTTTGCAGCAGCCTCCACGTCACCCTCTTCCAGTGCTCCGTCAGAGGACTAACGATAGTTTACATGTTATGTATGAATCTGCACTTTTTACTCAGAACATCATACTGAGGTAGTAAAACAATACATTTCAGAATAATTCAATAGCAAATGAATTAGGGCCAGATTTTAAAATCAAGCTGGATCTGGGCCATTTGTGTTTTTTCCATTTAAGTGATTACATCAGTGAATGAGGACCTTCTTCGTACTGAATGTAAGTTTCCGTTAAATATGTGATGCATAGACCCTTTTACAGCCCACGTGATCAAATAGTTTGTGCGCGCATTTCGGCAACGGAAGTGTTGTTGTTCGCCAGTTGTTCTAACGTGTTAGCAACTCAGAAAGTTTATTAAAACGGTTTCCCAGCATCAAAATGTCTGGTTGTTGCGTTTGGTTGTACTAATATAATATACTAATATACGTATATATAAAGAGTTTGGTCCCAAATAAACGCCATTTTTGAAAAAAATGAGTTGCTGCCAGAATCAGTATTATATCAGGTCAATATTAAAAAGTAAATTCTTAATTTTAAGCAAAATCCAATATACGCCGTTTTATTCTGTCATCTTTTCTCCCTTTTTTCCCAAAATGCAATAAACGCCACTCTTCCTTTTCTACAGAATGCCATAAATCCGCTCCACAGTTTGCAGCGCACCATTGCAATGTAAACAAACAATGGCGGCGCGTTGAGTACACGGAATACTAGTTTTCCTCATCTACTTTGTACTTCGTGATCAACAAACAAACAAAAACAAAATAATACTTTAATAGCATTTATAAACCTGTGATGGTTTTCTGTGACGGGAAAGAAACGTAAGCCATGAACATCTAATAATTTACTCAAGAGACACTCGGGAGACGGGTGCTTGTTTGCCCGGGCCGCCAACATCAAGTTGCTGTCATGCCAACACATTGACCCCAGGGGATCTTATGAAAAACTTTCCATAATTTTACTCAAAGTCAACGAAAATCGAGCAGGACCAAAACATTTTACAGCTGATCGCTGTGAAACACGTTAAGCGACGACGTCAAGTATAACCGCATCAATGACAGTGGTCTTACTATCACCAAGGACGTGTTTTGAGTAATGCCATTAATGTTTATATTTTGAATTGGTGTATACCACTAGGCAACTAAATGAATAACATGGCAAAGATGAATGCTTATTTATAAAGGCTATTGATTCAATAGATTTATAGCATTTTGAATAAAAACTTGAATAAAAAAATAATCTGTTTTTATAATAAATCTTTGAAAATCAAGTTATGGATTTGAAAATTTTTTATGTTTTTATAACCTAAAGATGCTATGTGAAAGTTTGTAACAGAAAATAGTGGTTTTCATCTTGTCACTTTCTTGGTATAGAAAACACGTTTTTAACAAAATTTGTCAAAATGGATTTATTGGGTTTTGGAACCAAACTCTTCATATTTATCTGGCCACTTTATATTTGGCCATCTGCTAACGTCTTCTATCCACTCCACTATAGTACACGGATCTGGTAGATGTGTTGAAAAAGTTGATAAGTGAACTTTTTAAAATAACTTTCTCTGTCTGTGTTACTTCACTGCTGATTCTTGCCATATCTCCGTTGCCAAACTGCTCGTGCATATGTTGCCACGTCACCATTGTGTACAAACAGTAAAAGGGTCCATTGGGTCTTTAAACTTGTGGCTGTAAGCGCACTTGAAAAGTTTGAGAGCAAAAAGCCTACATACTGTTTAGCAGTTTCACAATCTAATTTTATCATTTCATAGTGACAACCGTTAATTGGCAGCAGGAAGATGAATATGAAGGGCTGGGCTCTCCTGAACATAAGCTGTTTAGCATGCAGATCAAGAACACACTGAGACAGGCACACAATACACAGCGCACACACAGCACAGTCCTACATAAAATGGGGAATGACAAAAATGACAGAAAAAGTTTTAGAACCACTGCTGTGGGGTCACTTATTTAGCTCTGTTAGTTGGACCTGGGTGATGCTGTACTTTGTGTAACAGGACTTTTTCTGTATTTCCTAGTGCCACAAGATGATTGGCAGCAAGACACACCCAGTGATGAAGGGATGTGCTCTCCTTAAATCACAGCCTATTCATCAGGTACTCCTGAGTAAGTCCTACAATGTGTTGAAACAACATGATTTTATTTTTTGCAAAATGCTCTGACTTTTCTGAATTGTCTTTTTAGAAACCATCCACGAAGATATATAGACTTTTGTGCTGTCTTATTTTTTCTGTTGCATATTACATTATTACATTTTTTTAGGTGCTGTGTTAAGAAATCCTGCCTACAAAGTTCCACTGAGGCTGATATAAAGATGATTGTGAGAAACTGGGTGCGGCTGTCTGAGCAGAGACAGGAATGGGGGCAGCAAAGGCGGGACAAGCAAGCATCTTAAGTGAAATAATTGATTGGACTGATTCTGGAGTATGACTTATTCTGGAGGGAATTTCTTATTTTTGTTGCAGTTTGCTATGGGACGGTTTCAAGGACAGGGATTAGACTAGTTCTAGACTAAAATAAATGTAAGAGCTGTCCAAACTGAAAACAACTTGCACTGACATATCATAAAATACATCAGTGTCTTTTGTGATGCTTCAAAATGCACACAAGTAATGTTTTTATTAAGACATGTTATTAAAACTAGTAATATTTCAGAATTAAACTAAGGCCTAGTCCCGGTTTAAGATAATCCCTGTCCGGGAAACCACCCCAAAGTGTAATTTGTGGAGTGTTAAAATAAAAGAAACTGCCTTTGCAAAAACAAAGTAAAAAAAAAATGTCCAGATGCCCTTCTGTTTTGTTATTTCTCCTGGAAAACTCACTGATCCATTTTTTTCTGTTAGACTGACATTTACCAGGTTGTCAGATTGTGTATGAAATACACCCTACACATAACAATCACTTACTTTCAATTTAAACTTTTTTTGTCATAAAACCTGGCAACTCAAAAGGAAGCGGCTGCAGACTGCGCATCCACGGACGGAGTCTTGCATGCAAGTGGGCTAGTTGCCTACTTCTCCACTAGCTCTTGTCAAATTGTTAGGGAAGAAATTTTATGATTAACACAACATAAACTGTTATTGAGGGTTGATTGTTGTTGATACACAATATGAAATGAGTTAGCCTGCAGGGGTCTCCAACATTGTGAGCAGGGCTACAACAATATGTATAAAACAATCTGGAGGGCTACTTTTTTATTTATTCTACTCAAAACTTTTTTGTTTTACTTACTGATTTTATTTTATTTTACTTTTTGATATGTTTTAGTATTGTTTAATATGTTAACATACGTAAACCAAGCCAAGTTAATATAAAACATATGTATGTAATAAATAAATATTACAATTGAGACTAATTGAATGTGCTGGCACCATGGAGACCCCTGGCCTAAACAAATCAATTATATAACGGTGGGATCCTGACGCCTCGCTCCCTTTAACACTGGAACAGCTGCTTTATAAGCATGCCTTGACGTTTACAGCGATGCAGCCGAAAATCAGCTGTGTTCAATGGGAGAGCGAAGCGGATCGCGCCGCATATAGGTCATAATAATTAGGGCGGGTTTACGTTGGCTCACGGTCGGCGATCATTCTAATGTCACCATCTTCCCGATGTCTTGCCTATTAGCTACCGATCTCCATAAGACATCTCACCGAGGCACTTTATGTCGGGCAAGTACATGCGCCCCAACGTCGGTAAGAGCTAAATTGCTGTCTGGGATTGTTCAGAAGAACAGCGTATTTTGATTAAAAAGTTGATTGGAGAGGGGAAAACCTATAAAGAGGTGCAAAAAATGATAGGCTGTTCAGCTAAAATGATCTCCAATGCCTTAAAATGGAGAGCAAAACCAGAGAGACGTGGAAGAAAACGGAAGACAACTATCAAAATGGATAGAAGAATAACCAGAATGGCAAAGGCTCAGCCAATGATCACCTCCAGGATGATCAAAGACAGTCTGGAGTTACCTGTAAGTACTGTGACAGTTTGAAGACGTCTGTGTGAAGCTAATCTATTTTCAAGAATCCCCCGCAAAGTCCCTCTGTTAAAAAAAAGGCATGTGCAGAAGAGGTTACAATTTGCCAAAGAACACATCAACTGGCGTAAAGAGAAATGGAGGAACATTTTGTGGACTGATGAGACTAAAATTGTTCTTTTTGGGTCCAAGGGCCACAGGCAGTTTCTGAGACGACCCCCAAACTCTGAATTCAAGCCACAGTACACAGTGAAGACAGTGAAGCATGGAGGTGCAAGCATCATGATATGGGCATGTTTCTCCTACTATGGTGTTGGGCCTATTTATCGCATACCAGGGATCATGGATCAGTTTGCATATGTTAAAATACTTGAAGAGGTCATGTTGCCCTATGCTGAAGAGGACATGCCCTTGAAATGGTTGTTTCAACAAGACAATGACCCAAAACACACTAGTAAACTGGCAAAGTCTTGGTTCCAAACCAACAAAATTAATGTTATGGAGTGGCCAGCCCAATCTTCAGACCTTAATCCAATTGAGAACTTGTGGGGTGATATCAAAAATGCTGTTTCTGAAGCAAAACCAAGAAATGTGAATGAATTGTGGAATGTTGTTAAAGAATCATGGAGTGGAATAACAGCTGAGAGGTGCCACAAGTTGGTTGATTCCATGCCACACAGATGTCAAGCAGTTTTAAAAAACTGTGGTCATACAACTAAATATTAGTTTAGTGATTTACAGGATTGCTAAATCCCAGAAAAAAAATGTTTGTACAAAATAGTTTTGAGTTTGTATAGTCAAAGGTAGACACTGCTATTTTTTTGAACACACCCCTTTCAACTAATTGCCCAATTGCACAGCCTTAAGAGCGTGCATATCATGAATGCTGGGTCTTGTTTGTTTTCTGAGAATCTACTGAACCTACTGGTAACTTGTTTGCCACGTAGCAATAAAAAATATACTAAAAACCTTGATTATTCTGGTTAGTCACATTGTACTGCTATTATTTTGAACAAGACTGTATATATATATATATATATATATATATATATATATATATATATATATATATATTATTTATATATATATAATTTCTTTGTTTTTATTTCTATTGAAATTTACTTTCACATGTATACCTTTAAAAACCATAGTAATCATTGTAAAGGTACTGTTTGGCCATCGTAAAAATAAACACAGGGTTAGTGTTTGGTTGGCCAGCGGTGGTTTACTTTTGTGCAGTAAAAAAGCTCAAAACTAGAACTGCCTATCGTTGTCTGGACTCTTGCCTGCCGCCGCCATTTCTCCCTCACGTGTTGATCATGAAAGCAGTACAATGTGTGCACACGCGAGTGATCCTGTGTATAATAAACTTGCTGTGCGGAGATTAAGCTTAGACGCAACTAAATAAGAATTGTACTGTTTGCAATCGCGTATTTTATACGAATACCAAAAAGCGCGCCGAAAGACGGTACCTCTCCTCCTTCCAGGGACGATTCCAGGATTTTATAAACGGGGGGGCACGGGGGGGACCAAGAACCAGTCAGGGGGGGCAATCAGAAAATTCAAATGAAAATATATACTGGCTTAGAAAATATTAAGCATGGTTCTCAAAATCTTGTGCAATGCCACGTGCTCTAATATAGATGGTATTATTTTTTGGTATTTTGCATGGATTAGACAACACAGTTCTGTTCCAGAATTCACTTTAAATTAATTGCCATAATTTACTCATCCTAAAGTTATTTCAAACCTGTATGAATTTTTCTTCTGCTGAACACAAAATAAAATATTTTGAAGAATCTTAGTAACCAGAAAGTTGATGAACCCCATTGACTGCCATGTTATTTTGTTCCTACATATGAAGTCAATGGGATCCATCAACTGATTTTGGTTACCAACATTCCTAACTCTTTTCTTTTTTGTGGTCAGCATAAAAAAGAAACTCATACAGGTTTGAAACAAGTTTAGGTATATGACCATTTAACCATTTAAATTAAGTGAACTGTTCCTTTAAGTATCTAAATTACAAAAAGTTGCATGTAGCTGGTATTAGTTAACGTTCTGACATATCAGGACCGTTTGGGAAAATATTACTTAAAAATGTGTTTTTCTACTCTGTCTGATCTGACTTTCAATGTTTATTATACTGTATTTTAACAAAACTGAATGCTATTTTTACATAATATCTGTTCTGTTGTCAGACATAAAGAAAGAGTTTAAAATATTGACTAAACACGACCCAATAACACCTCGTGTTTAATCCAACCAGCTGTTACTTTATACTGCTAAAATACTGATTTAAACGCGACATTGTCTGATAAAATCATCATACATTTACATTGAGAAGAGCTGATACGAGGTGATTTCGGATTACCTGCGTGTCTCATGCAGTGCAGAGCTTTACTGTTGCTCTTCTCTTGTTGTGTTTATGAGCGCTTTTAATTTTAAATGCGAGTGATAGTTTTATTGTAGATCGCGAATAGCGCAGACAATTCAGCGCAAATTCAAAAATATCAGAGAATACTGTTAGGCTGTTAACGTTTACGTGAAAAGACAAGGACACGGAGGAACCCAGGTGGAAAACACAGCCAACTTTTAATTCCTTCACTCAGTGACCAGGGGGGGCCGGTGCCACCCCATGCCCCCCTCTAGACATGCCCCTGCCTCCTTCTCATACAGTTTACACCGATTGACAATATCTGTTTTCGATCTTACTTGCATCATTTAAAAGCTGATATTTCAAGCATTATGTAGATATTTATATTTTGGTTCTATGACAAGTATTCGTTAAGTTACACGTAATTTTTCTGACGCGTTTTTGAAAGGACTTCACTGAGGGAGAGAGAACAAAACGTGCATCATGTTTATTTTCTTAATTTTGAGAAAAGCACAACATTCTGTTTTTATTTGGAGTGGACATAAAAAAACTAGACACTTTAACGATTTAAATGTTGTGTATAAATCATATCTGTATGTCCAAAATCAGCAGAGTAATCTAAGTCTCTTTGCGGAGTGATTGAAAAATAAAGAGTTTGTGGCGCGACGACCCCAGAGTGTTAATATAAGTAAGCAATAAGGTACGAGAGGCTGTGCTGTATCGTGAATAAGTAACGGCTGAAGGGCGTTGTTAGGCACGACGCGAAGCGGAGTGCCTGCAACCCCTTCAGCCGTTACTTATTCACGATACAGCACTTGCCTCGAGTACCTTATTGCTTTTATAAAACGGTTACCACACAATATTAAAGTAAAAAAAATATTACTGCAACTTTCATGAAGTTAAATTAATAAAAGCATTCCTTCCGCTAGAAAAAATAGTCCCTGAATGCAAACAACAACATGAAAGTTCAAATAAAAACAACAAACTGTTCTCAGACTTTGTCTCATTATATGTTTATGTGTTGCTAAGGGTGTTGCTAAGGGCGCAGTGATGTTAAATAGAACCGTTGGGTGAAGCGGTCATAGCAGTGTTTTATTGCGAATAAAGCACACCTATTGACCAATCAGAATCAAGGATTGGAACTAACCGTTTTATAAGTATGAATATAGCAGTCCTATTACAATCCTACAGATCAACTAATGTATTATTTTAACAGTTAACATCAATGATGTACATCTAATGCAATGTACATTTCCAGTAACAAAGTGCATTCTATATATTCCTAATTCTTCTGTTCTCTGTGACTTCTACACAGAGTTTTTTTTCTTGTCTTTACTCCCTGTTCTGAAAGGCATTTACTGTAAAGCTGCTTTGCAAAGATGCAAAAATGTGAAAAGTACTATAGAAATAAATTTGAGTTGAATTTGAATGAAATATCCGAAGCACCATTTTTGGTTCCTCAGTTGCAACGCTGGCAGCAACCTCTGAAGAACCTTAGGTCACCCTGAAAGACTCCTCAATATCCTAAGGCTCATGGGTGTAGATCTCGCGTGGGACATGTCCCCCCTTATATCAACTTGCCGTCACTATTCCACCCATGTATTTCTGTTTGTTACAGATTTGAGTGAAGTAACATTAACCCAATCACAAGTGAGCGAAGCATCTGTCATGCATGCGTGTCTGTTTCAGCTTCAAAAGAATGAAACAGGAACAGCAAGCGCAAAACTGTCACTTACCTGTTTGATTCAGTGATGTGTCATCACAAATGACTATTTCACATGCTTTTAGGCATTGCCAATTTAAACATTTAAGCACAAGACACAAAACAAATTTACTCACATGCTGTTTGAAACTGTTGTGTGTATGCACACTCGAAGCATGTGCCTGGAAACCAGAATCTTAAAGGGATAGTTCACCCAAAAATGACAATTCTGTCATCATTTTCCTGTAGGAATTTCTTTTTTTCTGATGAACACAAAATATGATATTTTGATAAATGATGGTAAACACACAGTTGATTGTAACTGTTGACTTTCATAGTTGAAAAAATAAATACGAAAGAATTCAATGGGTACCCTCAAGGGTGTGCTTACCATCATTTATCCAAATATCTTCTTTTGTGTTTATCAGAAAAAAGACATTCATACTGTAATGAAGAACCATGAGGCTGAGGATCCATTTGCAGTCTTTATTATCTCTCAAGATAAACAGAACAGGTTAAACACCAACAAACACAATGCAAGGGACAGGCAAACTCGTAGTCGAATAACAGGCAGTATAGTCAGGGCAGGCAGCAAACAATCATGGTAATCAAAAAACAGATCAAAGTAACAAACTGGGAGACCCGGTGTGTGGAAACATGGGAAATGCAGTCCGAAATGAGCATTAAACCTCAGGGGATGGCACCCTCTGGTGGTGATCGGAGGACGAGGCAGGTGCCTCGTTCATCACTCTTCGACAATGATCTGCTTGAAGTTTTTTTTTCCGGATAGCTCTCTGTAGATGATGGTAAGCCTCGTTCCAAGTTTCCTCACATCTCTGGACCCAGTCGTTAACAGCGGGCAATTCTGAGGGATTACCGGACCATGTAAAGAGAGGTGGTTGATAACCTAAGATACACATGAAGGGTGTAATTCCTGTGGGTGGTTTGACGAGTAAGTTCTGAGCGTACTCCGCCCACATGAGGTACCTACTCCAATCAGCTTGATTTTGATAACAGTATGAGCGGAGGAAGTGAGTGAGTTCTTGGTTTAGTCTCTCTGCCTGATTGTTGGCTTGTGGATGATAATCGGAAGTAAAGTTGATGTTGATGTTTAACTGCTTGAAGAAGGTTGACCAGACCCTAGATGTGAATTGTGGACCTCTGTCTGAAACGATATCTTCAGGTAAACCATAGAATCTGAAAACATGGTTAAACAATGTTTTGGCTGTTTCAAAGGCAGTGGGTAGTTTGGGTAGAGGTATCAATCGACAAGTTTTGGAAAAAACGGTCAATAACGGTGAGAATTACTGTATTATTGTAGGATTTGGGAAGGTCTGTGATGAAGTCTATGGCAATGTGTGACCAGGGTTGTTGTGGAATAGGAAGAGGTTGTAAGAGCTCTGCTGAAGGTTGATGAGAGGATTTAGACATATTGCAGACAGTGCAGTTCTTTACAGTTCTTCACCAAAACCTATTTTGTGTGAGGTGAATGGTACCTGTGATGCCTGGATGGCCGGGGCTTGATGAAGAGTGAATTTGTTTAATTAGCGCAGATCGGAGACCCTCGGGTACATAGGTTTTTGATGGTGGACAATTTTCAGGAGTGGACAATTTTCTTTGGTATTCTTGGAACCCTGGTCTGTAAGTGACGGTAAACCGTAGTGTTGTTTTTGGAAGCCTTTTCTAATTTTAGTTTTAGTTTAGTCCTTGAGTCAAGCTTCCATTTTATTTTTTATTAGTTTTAGTCACGTTCACACTCTTTTTAGTCTAGTCAGTTTTAGTCGACTAAAAAGTCTGGGCATTTTAGTCTTATTTTAGTCAAGACTTATCCATGACCATTTTAGTCTAGTTTTAGTCGACGAAAACTGATGACATTTTAGTCTAGTTTTAGTCAACAAAAACTGATGACATTTTTAGTCAATGAAAATTGTATTTAAGTCTCTTTTAAGTAATGCAATTCTATTTAACCCAATCAATACAGTATAAGTACCTAGTAGTGTAGGCGAAACCAAAATGTATTTTAGCCAAATCCATTTTAAACAAGGTTATCTTATTATAATATTATTGTTACCTTATAGCAGAGATGGGGACTCGAGTTTGAGACTCGGACTCGAGTGCGACTTAAGTCGCACACACAGTGACTTCAGACTCGACTTGAGACTCGACCCTCAAAGACTTCAGATTCGACTCGGACTCGAGCCGCGCGACTCGTGAACAATGTTTATTTTTAGGAAACATCTGATGAGCTCGCTGTCATAGCTCCCTCCGTTACCTACAACCTGCCCACGACGTAACACGTGACGTATCTGCTCCGCGCGCGCGGCCGCGAACAAACATACATGTCGACTGTACCTGCAGGCAGCCGCTGGCTGCTGTGGCATTCATCTAAAGCTTTGGGTAGAGCTGTGACGGATCCGCGGTTCGGCTCGCATGTGATTTGCGGATTATTGTGCAATTTAAATAGGGTAACTTAAGTTTATCATTAACGTGTTTCTAAGGGTTGCAATTGTTTAAATGGTTAAACAATTTAACCGCAAAAAGGCGCTCAAGTGAGCAGATTTCTACGCACATGCGGTTCAGTGTATCCGGTCCAGCTCCAGTCAGGTCCAGAGTTGCGCTACTTTGTGTCATACTGTACTTGCCGAACTGCGCGATCCGATCGGCGTATGAAATCAAATTATTACTATAGCGGCTCTAGAGTGACTGGGGAGCAGACTGCTGTGGCGCCACAAAAACCCACAGGCAAGTGACAACAAAGTACCGCGAGAGCGATTTCAATATCAATGACTATGCAAATTAGAGTTAATTCATGGTCATCTTAAATGTGTATTAATTAAAAACATTTGCACCATTAAATTACACATGGTAATGTTATCAATAGTTGTCAGATAATAGCTATTGAAAGAGTGGATATTTTTCTTCTTCAATGCATGTGTTAGCCACGGATTGAAGATTGTAAACAGTTTATTTAAATTTAATAAACAGTTGAGTAAGTTTTGGCCCTGAGTTAGATGTTAATTAACACTAAACCAGTCTAAAAATCAGTCCAGTTTCCCCAGCTGTAAACCCATTGGCTGTTAAACTCTTTTTTTTTCTTATAATAAGCTGACATGTTGATAACTAATTCAGTTTATGTGTTTATGAGTACACTTTCAGAATGCTCTGTTACATGAAGATCCATACTGTATGCCAGACATGGGGACTTGTGACTTGGTGACTTGGACTCGAGTCGACTCGAGTCGCTATTTTTGTGACTTGTTACTTGACTTGACAAAAAATAAAATACTTGAGACTTGACTCGGACTTGGAAGTTAAAGACTCGGGACTTGACTTGACTTGAGACACGATGACTTGAATGACTTGAGTGTTAGTCACATAATGTTTTCAGTTTGAATATAAAATATATAAATTATTTTAAAAAAATTAAGTTGACCAAGCTGGAGCGCCGGCTGAGAATGGCGTTGTCATGACTAAAACGACACTATCATCCGTCATGCCCTCTCGTACCTTACGCACACCACGCCCACTTAGATCAGATATCAACATGTCAGCCGGAGGGGTACAGAGGGTCATCGCTTTTGGCTACAACAAGATGGCAAGAGACGAACAGTGCGTTGCAAGACATGCAACATTAAAATCACGGACAGCCAGACGACAACCATTCTGCCCAGAGTAGAATGCCATTAACTGCTTGTCAATTTGTTAATATCTGGTTAGTTGGTGGTTGCAATAATAGCTAAAGTAGCCCTCATCATACTGTGTTGGGGACAAATGTGGGCCAAATAATTTGTATTTATTTTTTTAAATACTTCCCTTGATCTGAGCGGCACGAGACTTGGCTACTTTTTTTAGTTTGCCACCTACATACACACACACACACACACACACACACACACAAAGAAAAATGACTTGATTCTACAATGTTAGGGGTGGTTCACATGTCACGTCTTTTGCACGCCCAAGTTCGTTATTTCAAATGTAGGCGCGCGAATGGAAGAGACGCGTTGCAACGCGCTCGTTTTTTCTGGCTGCATGTTTGAGAGAGAGCGAGAGAGCGTGTGTGAGAGAGAGAGGGAGGAGAAATGTAACAAAGTTTTATGTTGTCGGTAAACTGTGTTTGAGAGAGGGAGGTGTTCAGAGAGGATTCTGTTGGATGTTAAGATGTTATTTGTTTTATGGACTCAATGTTGAAAATTTCAAACATTTCAAACACAGTTGGCAGAAGTGAAAAACAAATAATTTATGAAGTTACAATTTTGTTTGATTCCATGATGTATTTTACATGCAAATCCAAATTATTATAATTTCCTGATAGTTACTTTCTATTTCTGTCCTTTCACTTTATTAAGATCAGATTCTGCAGGTAAAATTACAATAATAAGGTGACTTGACTTGGACTTGACTTGACCTACTACAGGACTTGACTTGACTTGACTTGACATAGCCTGAGACTCGACTTGACTTGACTTGACCAAGAAAAAAAATACTTGGGACTTACTTGAGACTTGAAGGTTCAGACTTGAGACTTATTTGAGACTTGCACATGTGTGACTTGGTCCCATCTCTGCTGTATGCATCTGTGAGTGTGGTGGTGCGTTGCGCTGGGACGAGTGAGCATAAGGGTGAGAGGGAAAAATCACAGTATACTCACTACAAAAATCTAGACTACACCACTGACCTTACTTAATGTGCAACTTTGTTTTTTTTTAATAAATGTTTATAATTTCTTTTTGTTATTAGAATTTTATTTGTTACAACGAGACTTGAGACTTGACTTGGACTCGAGCCCAGAGACTTCAGACTTGACTTGGACTCAAGCTCAAAGACTTCAGACTTGACTTGGACTCGAGGTCAAAGACTTCAGACTTGACTCGGACTCGAGCTCAGAGACTTGTGAACATCTCTGCCTTATAGACTCAAGAATACATACATTTCAGACATGGAAGACACTCTGATTTGAACTTACAACATATTTATTTTAACCAAACATGTTAGAAGTACACACACATAAATTTAAATAAAATAAATAAAAACAATAAATGAAATATATAAAATAGCATTACATGGCAATGCCAGAAAAAAATAATCTCTTTAAACATTGAAGAGAAAAAAGGTGCTTGAATGCTCAAGCGACAAATTATCAAATTAAATTAATTAACATACTAAAAATGATAATAAAATGTGTGTGTCTACATAAACTGTATCCTCCTGGATGTGTTATTTTAAGACTGTTTGTCACAACAACAACAACAACAACAACAACAAACTGTCCTGTAAACATTACTCTTTGGCTATATTTTTGACATCTGATTTTTTTTCTCTGGTGCCTGCCTGGCACAGAGTATTTGTTTGATTCCCATAAAACCAACATTGTTTCAAACGATTAAAAGTCTACATACCTTTAGCTTTCAGCTCTGTTAACACTGTGTTGGCTTGAACTTATCTTAATATATTTATTCCGAAAAAAAAGTCTACAACCAAATACTGTTAATTTTAGCAGCAATTTCTGATTTAGTCTTAGTCTTTTGAATAACACACAATTTAGTTTTAGTCTTATTTTAGTCATCTGAAATCTTTTAGTCTTAGTCTAGTTTAGTCGACGAAATATCATAAGAGTTTTAGTCTTAGTCTAGTCTAAGGTTTTTTAGTCTGTTATGGAATTGTATTAAGGTTTGAATATGCAATATAGACACAGATTTAATGGTTGTTATAGAAAACACGTATTTTATTTTATTCTTAATGTCAAAATAAAACTGACCGTGGCTTTTTCACAAAAGATAATATCACATAAAATACGCATAAGGCCGGCTCTACCTAAAAAAATATACATGGTCCCTGAAAAAGATATGCATTGTCCCTAAATGACATGCACACACAGACACACACGCACGCAGACACACAGACAGAGACGCACTTACGCACGCACTTTGTCTAGTCATGTAAAACCACAACATCTACTATAATAGTAACGTTACACATTTCATTCGATCTGAGGACACTAAATATTTATACTCATTAATAATTCACACAATCCAATACAATCAATACAGTTCAGATGTGTATTCCTTTCGTTTCTATGTTATACCAAGTTTAGCGAAAACACAGTGGTTTATCTGATAAAATAACCTTAGCGTGCATGCTCACCTTCGCATGGATTTCAGTCGTCTTTACAGGCTGTCGTCTTGTCATATTTGAAGTGTGACCAGATTAGAGGCTAGCTCTGACATTGTTGTTGTTAATGAGACATGTTTTCGGACCGGGTGCACCGCAAAACGTTAGCGTGTTGCTAACGAGCGAAGTCAACTGAAATCATCCAAAGCTGGGTAACTAAGACTGTAGCTACAACTAAATATAATGTAAACAACCTGTTGTGAAAACGAACTTTGCCGCGGGTTTTTGAAATGCCTCTACTGCCTGCTGCCTGCGTAGATCAACCTACCCTCAAAGATTCGCTCTGATTGGATTTCTTCCCAAATGTCCCACAAAATGAGAAGCTCTGATTGGATCTCTTCGCCATTCGTCCCTCCCTAACATTTTCGTCTTATTTTTATTCGTTGACGAAAGTGTCAGTTATATTTCGTTTCAGTCTTCATCATCAAATATGTTTTTATTTAGTTTTACTTAGTTATCATCCGTGAAAAAGGTTCGTTGACGAATATTTTTCGTCATCGTCTTCGTTAACGAAATTAACACTGCAACCAAATCAGAATCAACAATTTAGGAGCAGCAGTTTTTGCATGGATATTGGAAATGTTGCATGCACGCTTCTTGCATGTCTGTTTAGGCCAGCCATTAACTACTTAGGCTTGTTTACTTTGAGGAAAGCGCTTCTTTCCAAAATGGTCCTAGCCCTGTTTCTGCGGCCACAAGAGAGGTAACCTGTTACACCGAAGACCCTCTCTGTAAATGCCTGAGAGGCTGGCATCGCCAGGAGGTCCAAGGCCAGAGGTTTAAGTGTTGGAAACACAGTGGAACAACATTGAGTTAACCAATACTCAATGCCGGATTCCTCAACCTCAGCACTGGTAGCAGCAGTCTGGTGGAACTCGGACAGGTGCTCTTTATATTTTAAAATCTCCTGCCTTATGTTTGTTATCTTGGCGGTCTTGGGCCTCGATGGATGATTAGCACTAAAGAATTTAAATCTACGCCGCTTTGCAGGGGTTGATTCTGGAGGTTCTGTATCCTCATTTGTGACTTGCTCATCATCGGTCAACTGCTCTTCTCGTACTAGCACTCTTTGTGGCACAAGATAAGCAATGTAGTCCTCTGCCTTTCTGACAAGATTCTGTACTTCGTTGTCATCGTTTTCCAGAATGGTTTCAGCTACACAAGGGTCCACAAAGCATACTGCTGCAGGAAGTGGTGAGAAGTTGTCAGCCATTATGTCAAGAAACAAACTAAAGTGCCTATCCATGTTTGACAGCATCTTCTGAGCCAGAGTAGCTGCATCTTTGTAGGTTCGCCCATGTGCAAGCGAGAACTCTGACAGGTGGTTTTAGAGATCCAGGAGTGCTGGCACAACAAGGGAAAGTGATTGAGTGTTACTTTCAAGTGACTTAAGTACTATTCGGACGGGATTAGTTTTACATAGGGAGGTGGGGTAAAGCAAGTTTTTATCAGAGCTTCTCTGTGATTTTAGTCCAGTCCGAATGCTCTATGTCAGTAATCATTACGGACAATGTCAGTAAAGATTACGGCGTCTTTTACCTTCTGTAAAAAGGTCCGGAGAAATTACCTCAGGTAATACTAATCCAGTGCGAATAGACCAGCTGTAAATATCCACGTAAATCGCGTCATTTCCTTTCAATTTACGGGTTTCTTTTAAATATAGAAGCGCTTGCGTTCTAGACGGGAAACAAGTCAGTGGCAGGTCAGTTTCTGAATAAAACACTACACAAACTTTAAAAAAAAAGTCAAATTCACTTCTCAGATTTGCGGAACTGTTTACGAAACTGATGTTCTCCCCACACTGAAATTAATCACAGTGTTTTGCGTTTTCCTTGTCTGTTTCATGTTGTTTGCACATCTGATATCAAGAGGCAAGGTAACGTGCACGTGAAGACGAGAGGTGACGCGCTGCGCAAAGGAGTTACCCCTCCCACTTCTGAATGTTTTACTGAGATTTCTAATCCCGTCCGAATTGACCATTAATATTACCGACGTCCTGTGGTAAAATTACATTACGCCATCTACCCCTGTAAAACTAATCCCGTCCGAATAGGGCTTTAGTGTGCTCTGCAAATGGCAGAAGAAGGTATCTCAGCAACCCAATCTTCTGCCACTCACTGGGCTGCAGGCTGTCCCAGCCCATGGACTCAGCCACAGCTGTGAGGTGCTCCTTGACTTCAAGACAACGTGAAATCATAGCAAAGCAACTTGACCACCTGGTGGGACAGTCTTTTACCAGAACCAGAGCACACTTCTGCAGCAGCCGCTCTGTGGCGACAGATGACTTCCTAAATTTGTTCACCAAGCTCCTTACTTTCTCCAACAGCCTTCGGATTGGGGGTTCCTTCTGGACCATATTCATGACAAGCTTATGGTGTGAACCACACACGGGGTCCTCTCTATGGCTCCGTAGTCATATCTACATGGAAATAATAAAAACAAATGTACATATTTAACCATTTTAGCATTAAATTTTTTGAACCAGATGAAATAGTTCTAGTAGTTAAGTTCCTATGAACTTATTTAGTCTTTATGTATATAAAATTAAATCATGACCAGTTTTATAAATGCTGAATAAATTAACAGCATTTTTTTTTATCTTTTAATTTTCTATGTAATTACTTTTTTATTCAGAAAGAATATATGACCAGTTACATAAATGTTAAATGAATTAAGATTTAAGAGCAAAGACTAAATGCAGTTAAATTCCTTTTTGTATATGCAAACCTGGCCAATAAAGCAGATTCTAAATTAATTGCATAGTTTCATATACCGACTTGCCTTACCCGCCATCCTCCCCTTCCTGATGCTCATATTCATCATTGGCATTGTCGTGCTCCACCTCTGAGTCCTCTTCAGAAGTTGTGGCAACTTCTGCGTGTGTGTGGAACGAAGCCACCATATTGCTGCCATTGTCAGTAATAGTTGTGAGGACCTTTTCTCTAGGGATCCCCCATTCTTCCTTTGACTCCTCCACAAGTGTACTAATCGACACTGCGGTGTGAGGGTGAACCATCTCCTTAAGGTTCAGGAGTTTGTGTTCAGCCTTTTTGGTCTCAGGGTTAAAGTAACAGTCGCTGACTCCCAGGAAAGATGCCGTAAGCTCCTTTTTAGTCCAAATATCCAACCCTGTAGTTATTCTGCGTGCTGTGGCCAGGTTTTGTTTGATCTTTTCTTTCTCTTCTTTGTAAATTTGGTCAATCAGGTTTAAAAAAATTTGTCTTTTTGGCACTTTAAACTTTTTGTCCATTTTTGCCATCATGGCGATGAACTCCTCATCTTTGACAATTCGTGCTGGGAGTCCTGTGCGACCTATCCACTGCGCTATCCCCTCCACTCTGCTACGTTGCTCTGGGGAGTTGTCATTGTACTTCCTTGTGCCAAAGAAATCCTGAACACTAGTTGGCTTGTCCATCTTCTTGGGTGGGACCTGCTTCACTGGTGTGATTTCAGGAATCTAGCACAGGTATAGATACAATGTCAGGACAGATGCAGTCTCTGGAATATATAACTGTTGTAAATATTAAGTAGCATAAATCCTTGCTATCCCAGGTCAAAAAGCAGTACACATCTATAATATACTTAAAGTGCTCTATTTTCGCACACTAATTTTGTAATTAATATACTCAAAATTAATATTTAGTACTTCTTAAGATGTTGTTAAGATTATCTAAGTGTACTTAATTGTGCTATTTTATTTTAAGACACCATGAATATGAACTAAAATCTCTGTATTAAGTAATTTATTTATTTAACAATTGTATTAATCTTGAACCCAACTTTCATACAAAGGTGGGTTCCA